>NW_022285583.1:0-3384 GCF_004355925.1 Anarrhichthys ocellatus | reverse complement strand
GAGACGCAGAACTACAAAGAGACTCAAAACGACCACAAAGAGACGCAGAACTACAAAGAGACTCAAAACGACCACAAAGAGACACAGAACTACAAAGAGACTCAAAATGACTACAAAGAGGGGCAAAACAAACAGACGAAAAATAACTTTAAAAAAAAAATAACTATATATATATAAATAGACACAAACTGACTAGAGAAACAAAGCAACAACAGAAAGGTAGAGGTACTGTATGTAGGACAGGTGGTGAGAAACTCCTAGAGAAAATGTTTTATTCAGCAATAACAGCTATGTACAAGATGTCAAACCTCCAAACACGCAGCAGACCTAAATACTGTCATTGCTCCTCAGCAGGGATTCAGTCACAGAAATAGTGCCGCAGAAGGTTTAGACTGCATTCACTGAAAATAGTAGGACGGTTGATGAGAAGCCCTTAATCTCATTTTACTCTGATGAGCATAGTGCTCAAATGATTAGCTGACTGAACGATAAAGAAAAATAATTAACAGTTTTTTTGATAAATTTATCATGTCTCAAACATACAGCAAAAATGCCAAAAACATTCTCAGACAACACTAAATGTTTTACTATTGTTGTAATGTAATTTATTATTTTTTTTCCTGATTTTAATGATTCATCTGACAAATGTAAAAAAATAACCATATAATGACAACAATTGTCAATGTTGTGTCGTGCAAGAGTTGCCAAAAAACAACAAAAAAAGTACTCATAATATGTCAAATCTGCATGTACTGCGTTTTAATTGTTGTGGTCTACACCTTCGGTACTTTTTAATCTGACTATAGCAGTCGGTGTCCACCCCCCACATTTTGCCCACCAGTATTTTCTTGTTTGATACCACTGGGGGGCGCAAGAGTTGGAAATATTAGAATACTACAAATTATGTTGGCTTTAAATCAGTTTGAATTGATTGTAAATACTTTCGTTGCCTCAGTGAATTACAGTCCAAATGTCCTTTTCCATCTCGATAATAAAACAGAATCCTTGCAGTATTCAACTACGAAAATATCATCACAAAAGACAGATGATTGGCAGCTTAAGCTGAAAGATATGAGTCTGGTCGTGTATAAGTCTGCAGCAGTCAAACCTGCTTTGTAGTTCATCTCTGAGAGCGTCCTCTCTAGAGAGGCAGATGAAGGGAGTAATGGGAACACGCCCAGCGGCGCACAGGTTTGCCCACCCTGCCGATGACGGGCAGTTTGTGGGCGTAGGCGCGTGGCGGGACGGCAGGAACAGGTGGAGTCGGGGCGAAAGTGGTCTGGAAGGGCCGGCGCCCTTGGCAACGGCGACCCATTTGCCGCCCGCCGATGAGGAAGGTGAACACAGGAAGTCCCGTCTGAGGGGAGGTGAAGCGAGCTTTGGGGAAAACGTCGCGAGACGGGCCGGCAATACGCTGGCCCGGACGTGACGAGGAAGACTTGGAGCGCTGCACAGAGGAGGAGGAGGAGGAGGAAGAGGAGCGAGCCAGGGACCTGAAGAGAAAAGAAAAGTCAGCAACATTCAGTCCTGCAAACACCCGCCCAATGGTTTAGTCTTTAAAGAGGGTTTACTTTACCTTCCTGATCCGGTAGCTGCCAGGCAGGGGGGGGGCGGGTCCGTGCGAGGACTCCCATCCTGCCTGGGGCTGATGTTGAGGTTGGCAGTCAGCTGAGGCATCTTCCGGGCGGTGTCGGGGTTGGAGGCGGGGCCACAGGGTTCCTTCCTGGCATCAGCGAGCTGCGATGGGTGGCAGGGAGGGTAGCTGCCGAACCCCGGCCCCGTGCTGAACCGGACCGCCAGGCTGTCTCCGAAGAAGGAGTAGAGCTCACAGTACATGGCGGGGAGAGGGACCGGGGTCCACTCCTCCCAGGGACAGCCGGCCACGCCTGCCTGAAGGTGGCTGGCGATGCCAAGGGCGGCCTCCGACAGGGGCTCTGGGGGGGGACTGAGGCCGGGGGAGCTCACCCTGTAACCCACAGCACCCACAGCAGAGCCCGGCTGACCGCCGGAGCCCCCCTCTGCTGGCTGAGCCAGAGACAGGGCCTTCATCTTCAGCAGGCGCTCCACTGCCACCTACAGGACAGACAGGAGAACTCACACTCAACAGATCCTACTGTATAGTACCCAACAGTCCCTGTGTCAGCTCTCACAGTATTTAGCTCTTGACCATGACATCCGCTGTGAATGTTGACTGTTGAGACATTATTCTGTGACCTTTCCTCTGGTGCCACCATGAGGACAAAATGTAGATCGACATCCTGAGCACACAAACTTTTAATCTCTAGATTATAGCAGGATTATCTGCTCAGCCCTTTCACATTCTGGGATGTTATTAAAGCTGCACTAATCAACAGTGGATCAAATAACTATGTGTGAGATCACTCACTGCTTGCCACAGGAGGTTTCCACCAGCTGTTAGCTTAACAGCTGTTAGGACCAACAACAGTCATGTTGGTTGTTTACGTTCTTTATGCTCATTTTGGGGGTGTGGCTTTGGAGGGCGGCATGAAGGGCGGGGCTGTCAGTGTTGCCGATTTGGCAACTTTCCTCGCTAGATTTAGTGACTTCTGGAGCTACTGCTGCTCGCTACTTTCACTGGAAAATAGTTGGCGACACTGGGCCGGGTTTATAGGGTGGATCATTTTGTTTTCAAATCTAGCTTTCTCTTGCTAGTTTCTCAACATTACCAACCATAGCTTTAATACAGTGAGATTAAATTAATTTATGAATTTAAAAATTACATTTTCAGCTTTCAGTGGCAAAATCAATACCGATTAACAGTGTAGAAAAGCCAAAAATATCAAATAAAGGCAAAAAAAATAAAAAGAATCTGGTTAAAACCATGGCGCATGGTTAAAAAAGCATATATATTTTCAGCCTCATATGTAGGAGCTAAGACAATGAAGCAACTTGGCAGGCTTACTTCACTCTATTATGTGCTGTACTTCCACAACGTGCTGGTGTAAATGTTTCTATGGCTTAAGGTTACATCCAATAGCTCAGTTTTGTAACAGGTCCTGAAAGGTACATTACATCTACTGCAGCATGGGGAGTGACATGATGAATGAGATGGGGAGGGTTTGTTTCAATGAAATGAAGAATGGCAGGAGTTTAAACAATGAGGACCTATTAGTCAAGAAGAAGAGTGGCATTGCAGCAGGCCACTGGGTGAGAGGACGTGTCCCTGCAGTACTGACCAGGATGGCTCCGTAGACCTTGTGTCCGTCCGCTTTGACCTGGGCGTTGGAAACCGAGTAGTCGTCCAACACGGCCTGGAGGTTGGCCCAGTAGGCGGGGAGGTGTGGGAACAGCACTCTCTCCACAGCCTGCCAACAAAACACACACACACACACACACACACACACACACACACACACACACACA
>NW_022285582.1:0-3385 GCF_004355925.1 Anarrhichthys ocellatus | reverse complement strand
GAGACGCAGAACTACAAAGAGACTCAAAACGACCACAAAGAGACGCAGAACTACAAAGAGACTCAAAACGACCACAAAGAGACACAGAACTACAAAGAGACTCAAAATGACTACAAAGAGGGGCAAAACAAACAGACGAAAAATAACTTTAAAAAAAAAATAACTATATATATATAAATAGACACAAACTGACTAGAGAAACAAAGCAACAACAGAAAGGTAGAGGTACTGTATGTAGGACAGGTGGTGAGAAACTCCTAGAGAAAATGTTTTATTCAGCAATAACAGCTATGTACAAGATGTCAAACCTCCAAACACGCAGCAGACCTAAATACTGTCATTGCTCCTCAGCAGGGATTCAGTCACAGAAATAGTGCCGCAGAAGGTTTAGACTGCATTCACTGAAAATAGTAGGACGGTTGATGAGAAGCCCTTAATCTCATTTTACTCTGATGAGCATAGTGCTCAAATGATTAGCTGACTGAACGATAAAGAAAAATAATTAACAGTTTTTTTGATAAATTTATCATGTCTCAAACATACAGCAAAAATGCCAAAAACATTCTCAGACAACACTAAATGTTTTACTATTGTTGTAATGTAATTTATTATTTTTTTTCCTGATTTTAATGATTCATCTGACAAATGTAAAAAAATAACCATATAATGACAACAATTGTCAATGTTGTGTCGTGCAAGAGTTGCCAAAAAACAACAAAAAAAGTACTCATAATATGTCAAATCTGCATGTACTGCGTTTTAATTGTTGTGGTCTACACCTTCGGTACTTTTTAATCTGACTATAGCAGTCGGTGTCCACCCCCCACATTTTGCCCACCAGTATTTTCTTGTTTGATACCACTGGGGGGCGCAAGAGTTGGAAATATTAGAATACTACAAATTATGTTGGCTTTAAATCAGTTTGAATTGATTGTAAATACTTTCGTTGCCTCAGTGAATTACAGTCCAAATGTCCTTTTCCATCTCGATAATAAAACAGAATCCTTGCAGTATTCAACTACGAAAATATCATCACAAAAGACAGATGATTGGCAGCTTAAGCTGAAAGATATGAGTCTGGTCGTGTATAAGTCTGCAGCAGTCAAACCTGCTTTGTAGTTCATCTCTGAGAGCGTCCTCTCTAGAGAGGCAGATGAAGGGAGTAATGGGAACACGCCCAGCGGCGCACAGGTTTGCCCACCCTGCCGATGACGGGCAGTTTGTGGGCGTAGGCGCGTGGCGGGACGGCAGGAACAGGTGGAGTCGGGGCGAAAGTGGTCTGGAAGGGCCGGCGCCCTTGGCAACGGCGACCCATTTGCCGCCCGCCGATGAGGAAGGTGAACACAGGAAGTCCCGTCTGAGGGGAGGTGAAGCGAGCTTTGGGGAAAACGTCGCGAGACGGGCCGGCAATACGCTGGCCCGGACGTGACGAGGAAGACTTGGAGCGCTGCACAGAGGAGGAGGAGGAGGAGGAAGAGGAGCGAGCCAGGGACCTGAAGAGAAAAGAAAAGTCAGCAACATTCAGTCCTGCAAACACCCGCCCAATGGTTTAGTCTTTAAAGAGGGTTTACTTTACCTTCCTGATCCGGTAGCTGCCAGGCAGGGGGGGGGCGGGTCCGTGCGAGGACTCCCATCCTGCCTGGGGCTGATGTTGAGGTTGGCAGTCAGCTGAGGCATCTTCCGGGCGGTGTCGGGGTTGGAGGCGGGGCCACAGGGTTCCTTCCTGGCATCAGCGAGCTGCGATGGGTGGCAGGGAGGGTAGCTGCCGAACCCCGGCCCCGTGCTGAACCGGACCGCCAGGCTGTCTCCGAAGAAGGAGTAGAGCTCACAGTACATGGCGGGGAGAGGGACCGGGGTCCACTCCTCCCAGGGACAGCCGGCCACGCCTGCCTGAAGGTGGCTGGCGATGCCAAGGGCGGCCTCCGACAGGGGCTCTGGGGGGGGGACTGAGGCCGGGGGAGCTCACCCTGTAACCCACAGCACCCACAGCAGAGCCCGGCTGACCGCCGGAGCCCCCCTCTGCTGGCTGAGCCAGAGACAGGGCCTTCATCTTCAGCAGGCGCTCCACTGCCACCTACAGGACAGACAGGAGAACTCACACTCAACAGATCCTACTGTATAGTACCCAACAGTCCCTGTGTCAGCTCTCACAGTATTTAGCTCTTGACCATGACATCCGCTGTGAATGTTGACTGTTGAGACATTATTCTGTGACCTTTCCTCTGGTGCCACCATGAGGACAAAATGTAGATCGACATCCTGAGCACACAAACTTTTAATCTCTAGATTATAGCAGGATTATCTGCTCAGCCCTTTCACATTCTGGGATGTTATTAAAGCTGCACTAATCAACAGTGGATCAAATAACTATGTGTGAGATCACTCACTGCTTGCCACAGGAGGTTTCCACCAGCTGTTAGCTTAACAGCTGTTAGGACCAACAACAGTCATGTTGGTTGTTTACGTTCTTTATGCTCATTTTGGGGGTGTGGCTTTGGAGGGCGGCATGAAGGGCGGGGCTGTCAGTGTTGCCGATTTGGCAACTTTCCTCGCTAGATTTAGTGACTTCTGGAGCTACTGCTGCTCGCTACTTTCACTGGAAAATAGTTGGCGACACTGGGCCGGGTTTATAGGGTGGATCATTTTGTTTTCAAATCTAGCTTTCTCTTGCTAGTTTCTCAACATTACCAACCATAGCTTTAATACAGTGAGATTAAATTAATTTATGAATTTAAAAATTACATTTTCAGCTTTCAGTGGCAAAATCAATACCGATTAACAGTGTAGAAAAGCCAAAAATATCAAATAAAGGCAAAAAAAATAAAAAGAATCTGGTTAAAACCATGGCGCATGGTTAAAAAAGCATATATATTTTCAGCCTCATATGTAGGAGCTAAGACAATGAAGCAACTTGGCAGGCTTACTTCACTCTATTATGTGCTGTACTTCCACAACGTGCTGGTGTAAATGTTTCTATGGCTTAAGGTTACATCCAATAGCTCAGTTTTGTAACAGGTCCTGAAAGGTACATTACATCTACTGCAGCATGGGGAGTGACATGATGAATGAGATGGGGAGGGTTTGTTTCAATGAAATGAAGAATGGCAGGAGTTTAAACAATGAGGACCTATTAGTCAAGAAGAAGAGTGGCATTGCAGCAGGCCACTGGGTGAGAGGACGTGTCCCTGCAGTACTGACCAGGATGGCTCCGTAGACCTTGTGTCCGTCCGCTTTGACCTGGGCGTTGGAAACCGAGTAGTCGTCCAACACGGCCTGGAGGTTGGCCCAGTAGGCGGGGAGGTGTGGGAACAGCACTCTCTCCACAGCCTGCCAACAAAACACACACACACACACACACACACACACACACACACACACACACACA
>NW_022285581.1:0-3386 GCF_004355925.1 Anarrhichthys ocellatus | reverse complement strand
TATGTATATGTATATGTGTATATGTATATGTGTATGTATATATATATGTATATGTGTATGTATATATATATATGTATATGTATATATGTATATGTATGTGTATATATATGTATATGTATATGTGTATATGTATATGTATATGTATATATATATGTATATGTGTATATGTGTATATGTATATGTATATGTGTATATGTATATGTATATGTGTATATGTATATATATGTGTATATGTGTATATGTATATGTATATATGTATATGTATATGTATATGTATATATATGTATATGTGTATATGTATGTATATGTATATATGTATATATATATATATATGTGTATATATGTATATATATATATACACATATATATATATATATATATATATATGTGTATATATATATATGTATGGATGTATCCAGACATGAGGAGAGAAGGAGGAGCTGCTGAAGTGAATCACTCGCTGTAACGTGTGGTTGTGTTGTTCTGTCCTCAGGTCAGTGTTTCCTCTACATGAAGGTGATCGAGAGAGCAGCGTTTCCTGCTAAGATGTGGGAGAAGGTGAGCTTCACCTGTTCCTCTAATGTCTGAACACTTGTTTACGTTGCACGTTTAACCTCTCTCTATATATATACACATAAATACACGTGTGTGTACTTCTACTATATAACTGTGTGTCTGCAGGTGAAGCTCAGTAAGAACTATGAGAAAGCTCTGGAGATGATCGATGAGAACCTGATCTACTGGCCTCGATTCATTCGACACAAATGCAAACAACGTTTCACCAAAATCACTCAGTACCTGATCCGGATGCGCAAGCTGGTCCTGAAGAGACAGTAAGTACTGCAGTACTGCTACACAGTACTGAGAACTAGTACCGCAGGAAGTAACTGTGCTCAAATAAGACAATAAAGTGCTTTAGTTTTATTTTAATACGACTTTATAAAACGTTTTACTGCTAAACTTCCTCCTCTGACATTAAACTGTTTGTGTTTCAGGAGGAAACTAGTTCCTCTGAGCAGGAAGGTGGAGAGGAGAGAGAAGAGGAAAGAGGTGAGACACACACACACACGTCTACGCACACACACACGTTAACTCCTCCCGTTAACCGTTACCTGTTCCCCGTCTGCAGGAGAAAGCTCTGATCGCCGCTCAGCTGGACAACGCCATCGAGAAGGAGCTGCTGGAGCGACTGAAACAGGGAACGGTACGACGACCTCGTCCTCAAAGCTTTATCCACCGCCGTCCACCAGAACAGAAACAATGAAGTTGTTGTTCTGTGTTTTCAGTACGGAGACATCTACAACTTCCCCGTCCACGCCTTCGACAAAGCTCTGGAGCAGCAGGACGAGGAGAGCGAGGAGGAGGAGGAGGAGGAGGAGGAGGAGGAGGACGACGAGGTGATGAAGGTCTTCACGTCTGCTGTGTTTGAGGTGATCCGTGTGATGTCATGCTAACGAGTCTACTTCCTGTCTGCAGGACGTCGGCAAGAGAGAGTTTGTAGCAGAAGAAGAAGCGGAGGAGAGCGACCTGAGCGACTTCGAGGTAAAAACACATCAGAGGAGTCAGAGCTCCGCCTCCTGTGGTCTCGATTTTCAAAATAAAAGTCCTGCTCCTCTATAGAAACAGAACCATGATGACTAGAAGCAGAGAACTAGAACATGTCTTTAGTGCAGAACAACAATTATGATGACATCATTAAAAACACAAGTTACATTTATTTTATTAATAATAAACATAATTATTATTTAATTTATTTGAAGACGATTGAATCTATACACGATTCAAAGTTTAAACGGGTAATTTAAAAAACATTTGGAAAGTACTAAACAGTTTTATATTAAATATGTTGACCTGTTTGATGAATATTTCATATTTAAACTCGTTTAATGAAACCGTTCAGAGCTTTTAATGTGAAATTCAGAATCTGTCGTCATGAAGCTGGTTAGATTTCTCGAAGCTTCTTTTCATCTTTACGACATTAAAACATTCAACTTTAAACTTCTCGTGTGTTTTATGAAGCACTAAGTTTAGATGAGTTAAACTCTTATTATCATAACTTTATTATAATATAAAGATGAAGACGATGTTTCTAACATTGAGTCTTTTCTGTTTCTTCTCAGGACATGAACAAACTGAGGACGAGCAGCGACGAGGAGGAGCAAGACGAGGAAGAGGAGTCGTCCAGTGAGGAGGAGGAGGAGGAGATGGAGGTGGAGAGGAAGACGAAGGCCTCCGGGTCTAAAGGTAAATCTCCGGCCAGCGGCTCGGCGGTGAGGAAGAAGCGAGCGTTCGTGGAGATCGAGTACGAGACAGAGCCCGCCCCCAAGAGCACAGCCACGTCGTGATGTCACAGCCCTCTGCGGCCAATCAGACGGTGACTCTCTGCTGAGGACACGCCCCCTTATCAGGCTGCTTAATGGACACACAGGACGGATCTGACCTGGAATCAGATCAGAACACCCGAAGTGACTTTATCTTCTTCAGAATAACTGTTTTGTTTTATTAAATATTGAGTTGGTAATAATCTGTGAAAACAAAAACGGATGATGAACGTGTCAATAAATCAATTTTGGAAGAAAATGTAAAGCTGCTGGTTTTCTATATTTCTGTATATTAACAAATTGTTTATTTTAAACAATCTACCGACGATGTTAATGTGCAACGTAAAACCTGAACTAAGAAGAGAAACTTTATTTTGATGACAAAATACGACGTAAAAAAAACTGACTGAAAAACGTCAAAGCAAAAAAAGTCAATTAATTTTTTAGCACCTGTATTTTATTTTTCAATGTTTCTCAGTTCGTTATATTATTAAGTGGGAATAAAGATTTATGTAAAGATGTACTTTTAGTTTTTAGAAAATATCTCAGAGTAAATTAGATTAAGTGATTATATGTTGGAGGTCAAAGGTCACTGACCTGTGATAACTAAAGAGTTCATATGTTCACTATCACATACAATAATTCACACGTTCACTATGACAGAGTCTCAGGATGAAATGAAGTGATAACATGATTGTTGGGGGGAAAAAGGTGGCCATTCTAATTAATACCTATACTACGACTTTGACACGCCAATTGTTTTGCACTAATATTTAGAATGCAGTGCTTTCGTACCTCTGCACTGTTATTACCACTCAAACTCCACCAATGCCCCTAAAACTGACTAACAAACGTGTCCCTTCATGTGCTTTATTAGTCCGATCATTCTAAAGCCAGTATTAACTTAAACAAAAGTACTGAACGCGGTACAAAACATTTGTCCTATTCTCTCCAGAGTGGTTTGGACTGAAGGTGCAGATGAATCTAAAAGAAGCACATCGAGTCATCGGCACGCACACACACGCGCACACACACGCGCACACACACACACACACACACACACAC
>NW_022285580.1:0-3387 GCF_004355925.1 Anarrhichthys ocellatus | reverse complement strand
AACACACTGCTGCTGCATGTGGTGCAGCTGGGCCTCAGTCTCTCCTCCACTATTTCCACCCCTATCCTCATGGCTCTTTCGAGAAATGTAACAAGGCTAATACTTATGCGAATCCAGAATGTTATGTATGTGTGTATTTTCATCTCTCCCAGATGTCTGAGTTCTCTCATTTATGGCATAAGAGATCAGACCATCAGACCTGTCCTCATCAGACATCTATGTTGTCGACTGAAACTCTCAGTCATCCCAGCCTAGGCTCAGGTCTCAACGTAGACTTTATGACATGGATCTAACTGTGTGATCGCTTGTAAATGTAGTATATTTATGTATATAGGGTTCAAAAGAACCACAGGACAGAAACAGCCTTGCTAACAAAAGACATCCTAATGAGTGCAGACTCAGAATCTCACCATTCTCCTTCTATTGGACTTAAAGCTAGGGTTGACAATGTTGAGAAACTATCAAGACTGCCCTAGATCTTTAGAATGATCCCATGTTAAAACACTGCCTAGTGTTGCCAACTCCAGCTCATGAACAATAAATAAGTCATACTGCACTACCTCTGTTTGCACTGTTACCACCACTTGCACTATCACCTCAATTCCATTGCCATTGTTTATACTTATATTGTATATAGCTGTTAAATGTTTATACCTACATCTGTTCTACTGTTTTTGCTGCCCTTTTTTATTCTTTATATATATTTGTTTTTGTTGTTTATTGTAAATGTGTGTTTGTACATTGAGAGCGGAGTGGAAACCGGAGTCAAATTCCATGTATGCGTACACATACATGGCCAATAAAGCTGATTCTGATTCTGATTCTGATTCTGAAGTGCAGCCTTTTGTACAATTGACAATTCTATTTAATGGTCAGACTCTGTCCAGAGTTTTCAAAGTTGCTGCCGATACCTTTCGTGTTGTGTGAGGTCCCAAAAGGTTCCATTCAGTTTGCATCTGCTATGCCTTGGCCTTGTTATTTGTCACTTCACTAGTGTGTCTGACACCTTTTACACTGATATCACCCAACTGTCATTGTGTAGTGTCTCGTTTAGTCCTGAAAACTGTAACAGTCGTGCTGCCATCATGGCCATCATGGACTACATGGCCTCTAACTTTTTACAACTGAATACTGATAATACTGAAGTTCTGGTAATTTGTCCTGATCGTGTGTACAACTGACAACTCATTTAAAACATTCAGAGTTGTTTTTGATCAGGCGGCAACCCCCAGGTCAGAAAAGTGAAGTCAAAGCTTCAAGTGTTAAAGCTGCATTCTCTCTAGTGTCCACCAGGGATACAACCTCTGGTTGTATCGAAGTCTATGAGAAAATGACTCTACTTCTCTCTTGATTTATTACCTCAGTAAACTTTGTAAACATGAGTTTATGGTCTCAATCTCTAGTTTCAAGTCTTCTTCAATACAGCATGATGTTCATTTAGTACATTATGGTCCATTTAGAGTCAAACAGACCATAAAGCAGGGGATGCGTTGTCCGGTCTGTGTTTTCGTCTTACAACTTTGATCCTTTTGTTTTCACTTCATGACAGTTAATTGAAACATTTTGGATTCAGAAAACAAGCATTTTTAAAAGTTAAAAGTCTTGCGGAGAGAAGTAACAAAACACGAATTCATACTTTTTACAAATCTGCATAATTATGTAGTTATTTCGACATCCTTTTTGTCCGTTTATTGAAATAAATCACAGCAAAATCTGTATATTTTGGGTTCATACAGCTGTAGTAAACCAGCTAGACACAGTGAATACACCTCGATGAAATCCACGGAGCTCCTCCAGATGATGTTATGAACCCAGACAAGACGGCGTTTAGTTTAATACATCTGGGACTTCCACAACAAGTACGAAGAAGAAATAGAGGTTATTTGTTCCATGGTTCCATGGGACATTTGTGATCTAGCGCAAATGACGCGCTTAATCACAAATGTCCCTGCAAGTAACGCGGTGCGAAAATTTGGTTTGCGTTTGGTGTGAACTTAACATAAGCTTTCAGTTGTATTTAACTCCACCCTCTCGTGTAACTGTTAGTTGCAAAAGAACAAGATGGAGACGGCCAAAATGCTTAACTTGAGGATTCAAAATGCAGTCCCCAAAGCAATGGGTGACGTCGCGGTTACTGCGTCCACTTTTTGTATCCAGTCTATGTTTTTGATCAATAACTCAACTCTGGCCTCGTTCCACTGCAATTCATTCATTTACTCACCTCAATGGTGCAGCAGTTTACAGTTGATGTAGAATGAAGAAGCAAGGTTTCTGACAAACACCCGACACAGAGAACATATCTCTCCAGTCCAGGCTGAATTACCTAATCATGTTAGAGTTGAATTCAATGGTCCAGTGTGAAGGTTTTTGTGGTATCTCATTCCTTTTTCAAGAATGTGGTAACGTGAGTCGCCAAGTGAAAAACCGTGGTAACGGTATCTGCCTCGCTCAGAGGCCATCCATACCATAATAACACTGAGGGTTGGCTCTACAGAACATAAGGCCCTTGGCAAGATTTTCTTTGGGGGCCCTCCTTGTGTATAGAAGAGAGAGAGATACACACACACATTAACAGCGCTGAAGTATTTCATTTTAAACCCACAAAACAGTGGGGTGGGATCGTATTATCATACCTTTCTTACTGCAATCAAATAAAACATTCATGATTTTATTCTACTGAAAAATAACAAATGATGTAACTGTCATTATGTATTGACTACATAAGCTGTGCTAGAACAGTGTTTTTGAATAGGTTTGGTTACAAATTATAACAATACAATAGAAAGTCATGTTTTTCTTTTGTCAACAAGATAATTACAGTCAATAAATGGAAAGAGATTTTTATAGAATGGCATTACTGTCATGTTTCATGCTGAGTAGCCGATTATCAACAATGAAACAATACAAGTGTTTATTGTTGTTATTTCCTACTGTGTTGTGCTGTAGCCTACAGACAAAATTAATATTGTTAAAAGTCCAGTTATGAACCATGTGGATCAAAGATTTGTGGCTGTGTTTTAGTTGTTAAAAATACATTCATTCTCATAAATATTTATTATCTATACAACTATTCTATTCCTCTATTTTTTTAATTACATACTTGTTTTAATGTCGTCTTTATTTGTTTGTTAATCATATTTTCATATTTTCTATTTTTTTAATTATCCCTTTAACTATTGAGTTGCTCATTACACTAATGAAAACATAGTTATGAATATTGTATTCCATTTCTGCCAATAAATCCCCCTAAACGCAACAAACTGTTCCTTTAAAATTCTATTGAGTAATTACAATGCTGTGTTCACACCAATTTCTGCGAAACAATTTTTTCGCGCAACGATTACATACAGAGTCAATGTAAAGACATGAATGGAACGTGAATACGCA
>NW_022285579.1:0-2508 GCF_004355925.1 Anarrhichthys ocellatus | reverse complement strand
GAGAGAGAGAGGGGGGGAGAGACAGAGAGAGAGAGAGAGAGAGAGGGAGGGAGAGAGCAGAGCAGAGTTAAACAACAATAAAAAAGATTGATGGAGAGAGAGAGGGATGAAGTAGAGCTGGCAAGCCACGCAGAGGGAAAGAAAGGTAAAGGAGAGAGGAAGAAATGAACCAAGACAAAAGGGATGAAAGCCAGGAGGAGAAACAGCATCACGGTCTTTAAAAAGATTATTTGAGAGCAAGAAGAAGCCCCGCTGAGTGCTGCTGACGGGCCTCTCCGCTGGTTTTTATTCGGTTAAAAAGAAACATCTCTTCCCTCCTGCGTGAGACCAAACAAAGCCTCCCCAGAGCAAACACACCAGAGAAGAGACCAGAAGACACGGCACTCAAACGCACCCGGACCGTCTGTGCTGCTGTCGACTCATCAGCGGTGGAATAGAATCTCACATCAGAAGAAGAATTTGCGGTAAACGGAAGCGACTGTCAGCTCGTGAATGTGAAGCTCCGGCTCTTTAAAGTCCGGCCCGAGCCCGTTCTTCAAACGCTGCCTGACGGGGATTATTTAAAGAGTGTTTAGTGCCACACCGAGTCAAACTCACAAGTTCACACTTACACAAAAAAAGCAGATTTTAAATGTATAATCTGTGAATGTATGAATAATGGTCCGCTGCTGGAGATGTGCCCACGCTCAAGCAGATCGCTACAGTTTGCAATATGAAAAGTGTCCGACTGGATACGATGTGATGCATCGCTGTGGGGACAGCAGGCAGCTCTTCATGTGTAAGGAACCTGCATGTTCAAGTTAAATGTCCCTGATGCACATGTCATGCTGTGTGACAGCTTTGGAAAGTGTCAGAAGGTGATTCTTGGTCTGCAGCGAAGCCGGATCTGTTTCTGTCCAAAGTTACTCTAAAGGTACTACGAGGGACTTTCATTGTGTCGGTCCCTGTGGACTAAAGTGGTGGTGTCTCTGAGCACCTTTAGAAATACATATAGTATAAGTATAACGTTATGTAGAGAGAGGAACTAGAAGTTTCTCCATTTTCTACTTAAATCAACTGGTTTGGAGCAAATTAACTTTGGGCAGAAGTTGCCGCTATAGGATATGCATGGCTGTAATCTGCCAGTAAAAAAAGAGTAGAAGAAGAAGTAGAGGAAAGAGAAACCGAACAAGTCTCCTTGGTCGTCCAACCATCCACGAGAGAAAAATGGTTGTTTGTGTTAGTTGGAAACGTTGTAATAGTTCTTTGATGTGAGCAGTATTGTCCATGTTTAACGTTGTCTGGAGACAAAGACAACATGAATATATTGTCCAGGAAGACGCTGGCAGCAGAAACAGCTGATCAGTCATGTGACTTAAATGTTCGTTACGTCAGAAAAGACGTTTCCACGTCACATTTAGAGCATCGACTCTCTGTCTTTAAAAACTAAAGAACACCAGCGTTACAACGTTTTTCCTAAGTTTTCCACGAAGCTTTTCTACAGACACTTTAAAGTTAAACATTTAAATACGTGAATAGAAACGCGGCTATTGATGGTACATCGAGGATTCAGGAGAAGAGCTCCATAATAGAAACAAAGAAACAACTACTTCTACTCTTCTACTTCTATTGTAACGAATCAAAAGAAGAAGAAGGAGGTTTATTAGAAGCAGGATCTCTGTCACAATGTTAACAGCGTAGATTCTGTCAGAAGCTTAATGACTGATTACAGTCTGAACGCAGAGCTCAAATTAATACATTTCATGGGCTCTGTAATTGGTTTGACTCAGTTTGAACCTAATTACAGAAGCTAATTATCTGTTCTTCTTTACTCAGGCAGGTCCGTTTGAAGATTACAGCCAGCAGCAGACTCACAGATGTGACTGTGTTTTGTCTTTCTATCTCAGTCTGGTGAACACGCAGCTTTGATACGAGCCTGGAGATCTTTATTTTATATTAATGCATTTCTATTCATTTGTTTCCTTTGCTTTGAGTGGTCCGTAGTGATCCTGCACCCTCGCTTATTGTCGGACCACCTTCAGATTTGAACAGATTTGTATAATTGGGCTAAAACTATCAATTCAAAAATGTCTTTCCCAGTTTCTCAAAGTTCCAGGTGATGTGTATCGCGCTTTGTTCAGTTTAAATCCCCAAATTATTCAGTTTAATATGATATAAAGCAGTGAAAAACACTCAATTTCCACATTTGAGAGGCCGAAAACTGTATTTTTCTATCATTTCTGAGTGGACACAAGTTTCTTTCGTGTTGCTCAGGACGAAAATAATGCCAACTAAAGCTAACTGTTGGTTTTTTTTTCTGTACGTCCTTGTGTTTTTTGTCACACTTTCACTCCCTCCTCTTCCTCCTCCTCTTCCTACTCCTCCTCCTCCTCCAGCGTTAATCTCTCCTCTCCCTGTGTCTCACTTTCTTCCATGTCGCAGCAAAGATAAAGATGATTTTACAGCAGCAGACGTACTTCATGTACAGACGTCTCTCTCTCTCTCTGTGCCTCTGTCGTCCGCCTCCCC
>NW_022285578.1:0-3388 GCF_004355925.1 Anarrhichthys ocellatus | reverse complement strand
TCAGAGTTTTCTTCCACGCTGTCTTCCTGCTCTGACACATCCTCCAAATCACTATCAACCTCCTCATCTTGGACGAACAGACCGAGGGCCTGTTGCACACTAAATCTTGCTGCCATGATGTCAGTCACTGAAAGGGCAGCTCAGGTACCTTTATCATGTTATCAACGCCCCCCCCCACCATCCTCACAACCCAAATTGATTAAAATGTGTTACTTTGTAGATTATTTGATAACATTGCAGGTGCTTGTGCTTGCAGGTGCAGATCTTGTGTCTGTGACAAGGCACCTCTCTGACCTGTGGATGACTTCTGTTCCCTTTGATCACTCCTGTGCTGTTTTACTATTTCACTGTTTCGAGGCTCCCCCCATGCTCCTTCAAAGACCAGCAGGTGTCTGTCTCTGCGGGAACCTGGGCAAATGTTGTGGGAACACAGACAGTTCTCGTGACAGTGTCGAGGTCCCCCTTGAACTCTGTCACCACTGTGCCATACAAAATACACACAGACATGGCCTGTACAGTTTCACAGTTTCAAGATTCCCTAAAACCACCATTTTCCTTGATTTGACCCACACTGGTAAATCTAAAATCCATCTCAATAGACACGGGTCAAATTTGACATGAAACAGCCTCAGCGTACAAAAATGTGTAGCACCTGTTCAAAAGTATAACATTCTAAAATATTTAAATTTTTGTGTATTTTGGGTCACTTTAGGAAAAGTCATCAAATTTCAGGCTAAAGGAATGACGTTTAGTGTATTTTTACTGAGTCAAATGTCAAAACGGGTCAAATTTGACCCTAACAGTATGTAAGGGTTAAGCGTTTTACTCTTCGAGTCTACCTTTTTGACAATACGTGCAAATACACGAGGTCAACTGAATAAATATATTCATCTACATCTTGCATCCTCTCCCTTCACTTTTGCCCAGCAGCTAGGAAGCAAAACATTGGAACTTTTAAGGTATTAAGGAGTATTTTCTGCAGTATTTATTCATGGGCAAACTGTAACCTAGCTAACCTGCAATATGCATAAACACTAAGCAATTGAGCCATGATCATATTCATCAGTGTTGATGGAAAAATAGAGCAGCAATACTACTGGACCGGCGTTTGAGGCATGGCAATCTGTAAAGGAACAATTCCTAATCCCTAAAGGAAACACGATTCCAAACTGAAGCAGTTGTTGATCACTCGCCCCCCTCGAGGCCCAGTTAAGAGGAGTGAATTCAGCAATCAGGGTATGAAACAGTCCATAAATTATATTGTCAATAAAAAAGGTTTTCCAAACAGTGTGAATCACGACAAACACGAGAGGTAGTTGAGTTTATGGTCATAAATGAGGAAAATAAATAAGGGCTCTTTGTTATCTAGCTTTGAGTTTTAATTCCCACAGAAGGTGTAGAGGGACAACAGACTTTGATGGTGGTGTAGCTTCAGCACAGTGCAACCCTTTTCCCCGTAAGCATTCATGCTGTGACACTGGGAAAGTAGAATTTGAGGAGACAGGTGGGAAAATATTTTACAATGTTCATTTATGTGTCTCATGGGTATTTCACAATTTGGACTTATATGCATCTTATTAGAACGTGTGTGAGGACGAAAGAGGACAGAGTAAAGTTTATGCAGACGTGTTTGCTTTGAAAAGAAAATTACCTCTTCCATCGAGTTTAATCTCCAAGTCAATTTAATGTTAAAAAGAAAAATGTAATGTTTTTGCTGATCTCCGGGTAAAGGTTTTCCTAAATATGTCGGCAGAAACTCCCAATCTAGTAAATACAAGCCTCAATATATGTTGAGTAACAAAGTGTGACATTTTTATGATTTGCTCCTGCATGTAATGCCTTTATTGTAAACCAGGAGTTTGTAGAAACATTTAAATGAGCAAAAGCTCTGTTTAAAAAGAGCCCATTTTCCTTCCCGCTCCTCATCCTGATTTGTCTATATCACATAAACACACATAACTTGGGCACTTTAACAGTTTGTTTCCATACTTAAACTTATTATATAACTCCCTCCCTGTTTACTTTACAGTTTATTAATTATGCAATTACTGCCAACACAACATATTATTTTATTTTATTTTATATTTTGTATATGTTTTCCTTATATTTAAACTTATGACTTTATGTTTTGAATTCACATTTTTTACTCTACGTTATTCTTTTATACATGTAAATGAGCATTGTTGGAGGGTTAGGGTTAATAAGCCTCGCCATTTGTGCTGAATTGCTGTGGCCACGGTCGTAATTTCTGCACTGCTGTCATCTACAACAGTGACGAGGAACATGTTCAACCCCGTTAGGTTTGCTGCGTGATGTCACATGGGAAATTTGAACGTCTGATGGGCCTGCGCCCCGACCTTGACTGGCAGGAGAACCAAATCCACATTATGGCCATTGCTGTGTTTCCGTGGCCCAGTAAAGCAGTGAATGGGGCACTGAGAAGATGATGGGCGAACAACTTGTATGTTTCCAAGTTGAGCAAAGATAATGTTGCCCCCATATCCACAAGGAAGGTTATAGTCACATCCTCGACAATCACTGTGCATGTTTTGTTTAGATTTGGAGGTTATTGTTTGTGGGGCTGTTTGGCTGGGGCTGAGAAGCAAAGTGATTTTCGCTTAACTCAATTTATACAGGCCTGGCCTCTCGCTGGACAGTTGTGGGCTCTAATTTGGTGTGATGATGAACCAGAATTCCCACAAGGCGGACTCAAGGCTGTGACACAACCTGGATGCCCCCTGAGTTTACCTCGGAGCTGTCGTGTAGGCCAGAGCTTGGCAGTGGTTTAAGGTGAGCAGCACAATCTGCGGTAGAATCAACTAGGAATTACAACTGAGAGCATATGCAAGCATAGTTAGTCCCCATTTTTAAAAACTTGACATCACTGTATAAAATGACCTGCCGTGATAGCTAGGTTAATCAGTCTCATGAAACTGTACAACCACAAACTGCCGACAAAGGGCATTCAGAGGATGCATAGCTTATATCTGAGGTATAATAACAATAAAGCCGGTTCTGAGCAGTTTCCAGAACAGAAGTGCTTGCCATCCAATGGCTGAAAAATGCAATTCTTGCAAAAATCTCCAAATGTCAAAAGTTTTTAATCCCAAATCACAGCATGCCTTTTGCTATGGTTTTCCTTGGTGTCCTAATGTGTTATTTCTTTTTAATCAATTCTCAAATAGTAAAAATTGTTAGAACCAAATCTGTGTAACAAATTGTATCAACGAAAAAAATGCTGCAACAACCTATAAGACCTAAATGAGCATGGGAATGGCTATCATATACTTACATCATATTGTCCGAAGACGTAGTTTTTATTTCTGTTTTCATTATGACCCAACTATGCTCAGGCACCAAGCCTCTTACTGTGAGACGACTTCGTCGC
>NW_022285577.1:276-3361 GCF_004355925.1 Anarrhichthys ocellatus | reverse complement strand
GCAGCTTTAACACATGAAGCTTTGAAGAACTTTAAAGAACCGGAGGTCGTCTCCTGTTAATGAAGAGGAGTTCCTGACTGTGGAGTTTTAAGGAGTTTAGAAGCGTTACAGAAACACAATAATGAGTGAAGCCTCAGGTTGTGTTTAGATCTTCAGGATTAAAGAAGTGAACACAGCTGGACTCTCCTCTCCTGCTGTCTCTCTTCCTCTCTTGATCCCCCTCCCCCCCAGGTCACAGTTATTCCAGCCATCACTTTGCGTTTCACGAACCTCCTCGTCTTCGTCCTCGTTGCCTGCAGCCACACAGCTGTGAATTAAGAAGCGTGGTGACCTCTGACCCCCAGTCTCTGATCATCATCAGCCATCAAAACACACAAAACACACAAATCACACAAAAACACAACATCCACGTTTCAGAGGAAAAAGCTACATCAGTCGACACTAATGTGCCTTCTGATAAGAGACGTGCACGCAATGCATTCTGGGTGATTACGGACTAGATTAATGCTGGTTCTTCATGTTGATGTGGATCAGTTATGATTCACAGTCTGGATGATTCACATTCATTTTGAAACAAAGTCACAATTAAACTCATTTTCCATCATTGATCTGATGTTTGTTCTGTAAAACGCCTGCAGACAATGAAAGATTATTTTTATGAGCTTTGAGCTTTTTCTCCGACCATCATCATCATCCTCATCATCATCATCCTCATCATCATCCTCATCATCATCATCCTCATCATCATCATCCTCATCATCATCATCCTCATCATCATCATCCTCATCATCATCATCCTCATCCTGATCCTTCCTTCCTTCCTTCCTTTTATCCACCCATCGATCCTTCCTTCCTTATATAAATTAGTCCTCTCCCTCTCTCTCTCTCTCTCTCTCTCTCTGTCTCTCTCTGTCTCTCTCTGTCTCTCTCTCTCTGTCTCTCTGTGTGTGTCTCTCTGTGTGTGTCTCTCTGTCTCTCTCTGTCTCTCTCTCTGTCTCTCTGTCTCTCTGTCTCTCTCTCTCTGTCTCTCTCTCTGTCTCTCTCTGTCTCTCTGTCTCTCTCTCTCTCTCTCTCTGTCTCTCTCTCTCTGTCTCTCTCTCTCTCTGTCTCTCTGTGTGTGTCTCTCTGTCTCTCTCTGTCTCTCTGTGTGTGTCTCTCTGTCTCTCTGTCTCTCTCTCTCTCTGTCTCTCTCTCTGTCTCTCTCTCTCTGTCTCTCTCTCTCTCTCTCTGTCTCTCTCTCTCTGTCTCTCTCTCTCTCTGTCTCTCTCTCTGTCTCCCCCCCCTTCAGTCAGTAGTGATTTACTGATTAGCCTTCAGCTAACCTGTAGTCGACAGGATCCACCGGCTCACGTCTGTCTGGATTACAGTCTCCTCATAATTCACTCGGTTGCTTTTGGCAGAAACTGATCTGCATGAAGAAGAGAGAGAAGACTTCCTGTTTTCCATCCTCTCCTCCTCCTGTCAGTCATGTTCCACACTGATTTTAGTCTGACTGTCCGCTGCAGTATACAGAGATTTACTTCGTATTTGTATTGGCCCTGAATGCAGCACATCTGTAAATGTGAACAAGACAGTAAACAAACAACACAAGCAGCACTACTCCTGTTTGGATTCAATCATGTAGCATTAAAGCACGGTGGAACTAGCTAACTAACTAGCTAGCAGCTGGCTAGCTAGCTTGCTGATTCCACCATGCTTTCATGCTAACATTACATGAACATATATATATATACAGTATATACAGTGGTGGGTTTGTGGTCTCTCTGCCCCGCTAGGAGACCACCTCACGGTTAGGACAGCAGGCGGGAGCTTTAATGACTAGCTAGCTCTAGAGACGGACAAGCTGCCCAGCTAACTGGCTAGCTCTAGAGATGTTCAAGCTAGCTAGCTAACTAGCCAGCTGTTCTCTCTGAATCTCCGCTGACAACACTCGCGTCCTGGAGAGTGACTGACTGAACATATTGAGAGAAACTTGTATTTCTTTCAGCTATTATAAAGCTAACAACACTTGCTAACCAGCATTCAGGGAATTATTCCCTCAAACATTCGTGGTGTTTTCTAACAGTAAAGCTGTCGGTGGACGTCTGTCCATCTGTGCAGCGCTGCAACATTTAATAACAAAGACAAAACATCAGCTTCACTAAAATATGAAACTATATTTACTATAAAGACTACAGCATGAGATAAAACTATTTCACTCTACAGCACAGTCACTTATCATAATTTGTTCCATATTTAATTTATTCCTTAAACTATTGAGTTTTAAAACATAATTAAACTTAAATCCTATAATGTTTCACAGTCAGTTCAAAGTAAAGCCGTTTATTGCATCATATTTCCTCTCATACTAAAATATTCATCTGTTCTCAACACGAACATGTAACCCTCTGATCCAGATACTCTTTAATAATACGCAAATTACGTAGCCAATCGCGGACGGCGTGCTGCCATAAATATCCGGGGTAGACAGCTAACTTCCTGTTTACATTTGGTTCCGCTGGACAGCAACTGAAAAGCAGCGACAACGTTCTGCGTCGTAACTAGACCGTGTGGTTTCTCGCACCAGTTCTGCAGTCAGCGGTCAGGTTCTTGTGAACGAGGGTTCCGGATCATCCGGGGCAGCTGTAGAGATTTGGATGGCGAGATACAAGATGGAGTTTTCCTTGGACCCCAATTCCCCGTCCTTCCCACAGGAGCTGTGGGAGGATCCAACTGAACTGAGACCCAATGAACTCTATTTATGTTTGTATGTAATGAATTGTTAGTTTGGAAAATAATCACAAAGCAGCGCTTGGTTGAACTGACCTGTGACTCTCGGTGGTTCCTTTACAACAATCGGGCTCCGTAGACGAGCCTAGCATCTAAAGACATGACAACTGCTCCTTAACTTCCTTTTTACTACAGAAGAAGATCAGTTCAACGTGTTTCTGTTGTAAACGTAGTGACAACAGGAAGTGGACGACCAGTAAACGAATCTCTTCACCAACACAACCGCTGACAACGACGTCCACCTCCAGAGAGACGTGTGTGTGTGTCAAGTAGTTATCAGGTCTGTCCAGCTGCTTCATGCTCACTAAGCTCTTTA
>NW_022285577.1:0-266 GCF_004355925.1 Anarrhichthys ocellatus | reverse complement strand
CACACACACACACACACACACACACACACACACACACACACACACACTCAGTCTTCTCTTACTTTTATTTCTCTCCTGCAGAAAAAGTGAAACCCAAAGAAAACACACATTTGTGTCTAAATGTTTTCTACATTTAGTGACTCATCTCCGTAGTGCATAATAAACCATGTGCACACGTCGCCATGGTTACCGGGAAATAATAACTTACAAGCATCAGAAATGAACCAAAGACCACACACACACACACACACACACACACACACACA
>NW_022285576.1:0-3388 GCF_004355925.1 Anarrhichthys ocellatus | reverse complement strand
TCAGAGTTTTCTTCCACGCTGTCTTCCTGCTCTGACACATCCTCCAAATCACTATCAACCTCCTCATCTTGGACGAACAGACCGAGGGCCTGTTGCACACTAAATCTTGCTGCCATGATGTCAGTCACTGAAAGGGCAGCTCAGGTACCTTTATCATGTTATCAACGCCCCCCCCCACCATCCTCACAACCCAAATTGATTAAAATGTGTTACTTTGTAGATTATTTGATAACATTGCAGGTGCTTGTGCTTGCAGGTGCAGATCTTGTGTCTGTGACAAGGCACCTCTCTGACCTGTGGATGACTTCTGTTCCCTTTGATCACTCCTGTGCTGTTTTACTATTTCACTGTTTCGAGGCTCCCCCCATGCTCCTTCAAAGACCAGCAGGTGTCTGTCTCTGCGGGAACCTGGGCAAATGTTGTGGGAACACAGACAGTTCTCGTGACAGTGTCGAGGTCCCCCTTGAACTCTGTCACCACTGTGCCATACAAAATACACACAGACATGGCCTGTACAGTTTCACAGTTTCAAGATTCCCTAAAACCACCATTTTCCTTGATTTGACCCACACTGGTAAATCTAAAATCCATCTCAATAGACACGGGTCAAATTTGACATGAAACAGCCTCAGCGTACAAAAATGTGTAGCACCTGTTCAAAAGTATAACATTCTAAAATATTTAAATTTTTGTGTATTTTGGGTCACTTTAGGAAAAGTCATCAAATTTCAGGCTAAAGGAATGACGTTTAGTGTATTTTTACTGAGTCAAATGTCAAAACGGGTCAAATTTGACCCTAACAGTATGTAAGGGTTAAGCGTTTTACTCTTCGAGTCTACCTTTTTGACAATACGTGCAAATACACGAGGTCAACTGAATAAATATATTCATCTACATCTTGCATCCTCTCCCTTCACTTTTGCCCAGCAGCTAGGAAGCAAAACATTGGAACTTTTAAGGTATTAAGGAGTATTTTCTGCAGTATTTATTCATGGGCAAACTGTAACCTAGCTAACCTGCAATATGCATAAACACTAAGCAATTGAGCCATGATCATATTCATCAGTGTTGATGGAAAAATAGAGCAGCAATACTACTGGACCGGCGTTTGAGGCATGGCAATCTGTAAAGGAACAATTCCTAATCCCTAAAGGAAACACGATTCCAAACTGAAGCAGTTGTTGATCACTCGCCCCCCTCGAGGCCCAGTTAAGAGGAGTGAATTCAGCAATCAGGGTATGAAACAGTCCATAAATTATATTGTCAATAAAAAAGGTTTTCCAAACAGTGTGAATCACGACAAACACGAGAGGTAGTTGAGTTTATGGTCATAAATGAGGAAAATAAATAAGGGCTCTTTGTTATCTAGCTTTGAGTTTTAATTCCCACAGAAGGTGTAGAGGGACAACAGACTTTGATGGTGGTGTAGCTTCAGCACAGTGCAACCCTTTTCCCCGTAAGCATTCATGCTGTGACACTGGGAAAGTAGAATTTGAGGAGACAGGTGGGAAAATATTTTACAATGTTCATTTATGTGTCTCATGGGTATTTCACAATTTGGACTTATATGCATCTTATTAGAACGTGTGTGAGGACGAAAGAGGACAGAGTAAAGTTTATGCAGACGTGTTTGCTTTGAAAAGAAAATTACCTCTTCCATCGAGTTTAATCTCCAAGTCAATTTAATGTTAAAAAGAAAAATGTAATGTTTTTGCTGATCTCCGGGTAAAGGTTTTCCTAAATATGTCGGCAGAAACTCCCAATCTAGTAAATACAAGCCTCAATATATGTTGAGTAACAAAGTGTGACATTTTTATGATTTGCTCCTGCATGTAATGCCTTTATTGTAAACCAGGAGTTTGTAGAAACATTTAAATGAGCAAAAGCTCTGTTTAAAAAGAGCCCATTTTCCTTCCCGCTCCTCATCCTGATTTGTCTATATCACATAAACACACATAACTTGGGCACTTTAACAGTTTGTTTCCATACTTAAACTTATTATATAACTCCCTCCCTGTTTACTTTACAGTTTATTAATTATGCAATTACTGCCAACACAACATATTATTTTATTTTATTTTATATTTTGTATATGTTTTCCTTATATTTAAACTTATGACTTTATGTTTTGAATTCACATTTTTTACTCTACGTTATTCTTTTATACATGTAAATGAGCATTGTTGGAGGGTTAGGGTTAATAAGCCTCGCCATTTGTGCTGAATTGCTGTGGCCACGGTCGTAATTTCTGCACTGCTGTCATCTACAACAGTGACGAGGAACATGTTCAACCCCGTTAGGTTTGCTGCGTGATGTCACATGGGAAATTTGAACGTCTGATGGGCCTGCGCCCCGACCTTGACTGGCAGGAGAACCAAATCCACATTATGGCCATTGCTGTGTTTCCGTGGCCCAGTAAAGCAGTGAATGGGGCACTGAGAAGATGATGGGCGAACAACTTGTATGTTTCCAAGTTGAGCAAAGATAATGTTGCCCCCATATCCACAAGGAAGGTTATAGTCACATCCTCGACAATCACTGTGCATGTTTTGTTTAGATTTGGAGGTTATTGTTTGTGGGGCTGTTTGGCTGGGGCTGAGAAGCAAAGTGATTTTCGCTTAACTCAATTTATACAGGCCTGGCCTCTCGCTGGACAGTTGTGGGCTCTAATTTGGTGTGATGATGAACCAGAATTCCCACAAGGCGGACTCAAGGCTGTGACACAACCTGGATGCCCCCTGAGTTTACCTCGGAGCTGTCGTGTAGGCCAGAGCTTGGCAGTGGTTTAAGGTGAGCAGCACAATCTGCGGTAGAATCAACTAGGAATTACAACTGAGAGCATATGCAAGCATAGTTAGTCCCCATTTTTAAAAACTTGACATCACTGTATAAAATGACCTGCCGTGATAGCTAGGTTAATCAGTCTCATGAAACTGTACAACCACAAACTGCCGACAAAGGGCATTCAGAGGATGCATAGCTTATATCTGAGGTATAATAACAATAAAGCCGGTTCTGAGCAGTTTCCAGAACAGAAGTGCTTGCCATCCAATGGCTGAAAAATGCAATTCTTGCAAAAATCTCCAAATGTCAAAAGTTTTTAATCCCAAATCACAGCATGCCTTTTGCTATGGTTTTCCTTGGTGTCCTAATGTGTTATTTCTTTTTAATCAATTCTCAAATAGTAAAAATTGTTAGAACCAAATCTGTGTAACAAATTGTATCAACGAAAAAAATGCTGCAACAACCTATAAGACCTAAATGAGCATGGGAATGGCTATCATATACTTACATCATATTGTCCGAAGACGTAGTTTTTA
Organism: Anarrhichthys ocellatus; assembly: GCF_004355925.1. Taxonomy (NCBI): domain Eukaryota; kingdom Metazoa; phylum Chordata; class Actinopteri; order Perciformes; family Anarhichadidae; genus Anarrhichthys; species Anarrhichthys ocellatus. The sequence goes on along the minus strand of NW_022285576.1, from coordinate 68 downwards.
TTTCTGTTTTCATTATGACCCAACTATGCTCAGGCACCAAGCCTCTTACTGTGAGACGACTTCGTCGC
>NW_022285575.1:0-3389 GCF_004355925.1 Anarrhichthys ocellatus | reverse complement strand
AGAGACACACAGACACACAGTGAGAGACACACAGACACACAGTGAGACACACAGACACACTGTGACAGACACACTGTGAGAGACACAGACACACTGTGACAAACACACAGTGACAGACACACTGTGAGAGACACAGACACACTGTGACAGACACACTGTGAGAGACACACAGACAGACAGTGAGATACACACTGTGAGAGACACACAGACACACAGTGAGAGACACAGACACAAAGTTTTGTTTCAGATATTCAACCTCAGATTAAAGTGTGTGTGTTCATGGACCCGGTCCTCACTTCTTTAGAAACCTGTTTGAGGGTTCAGGGTTCAGACCTGGTTCAGGGTTCAGACCTGGTTCAGGGTCCAGCTTAGAGTCAGGTTTAGGTTTAGATCAGGGAATGTAATACGTCAATGAGGGTCCCCACAGAGATAGAAGTATAGGGATGTGTGTGTGTGTGTGTGAGTGGGTGTTTGCAGAGCCATGAAGTCCAGACAGAGAGACGACTGTCTGACTGCATCACTGCTCCCAATAGACCCCACGTACCATTCATCTATGTGCAGTATCAATATCCATGTATGAGCAGTACATGCATATCACCAAGTTTATATGTCATATAAACACTTTACCTCATACGTGCAATAATGTGTATCCAACAACTCGATCGGATTTATTGTATTTTTAGCTTTCATCGTTTTTTTTTGCGGTGTACTTATTAATTTATTATTTATTATTTATTATTTATTCTACCTTTACCGTTGTTTTGTCCACTTCGCTGCTGTGATCCTGCTGTGTGACTAATAAAGGATTATCTTATTTTATATTATCTTAAAAGATGAAATATTATTGTTGAACTATGATGATTTAATATCACGATGATTAGAATGATATAAATTATAAAATTATATTAAAGTCTCACTTATTAACACATTTCTTCTTCCTGTTTCTCTTTTGTGATGCCGCCACTCCTTCCTCCAAAAGGGGGCGTGGCCTCTCTGGTCTAATGGAACTACAGTCCAGATGTTTGGGTCATTTTAAAGTGTCTGGACACCATCTTTGAGTCTTTTATCCAATTTAATACGATACATACATCGTTATTGATACAAAGTCCTGCCTGTCTATCTGCTTGTCTGTCTTCTTGTATGTCTGTCTGTCTATCTGTCTGTCTGTCTCACACAGATGGACACGTAACGTCTTTCTTACCTCACCAGGCCGAGCTGAGCCAGAGTTTTCTGCCACGATGTACCTGCAGACAGACAGGTCATCGTTACACAGAGACACAGACGGGTCGTCGTTACACAGAGAGGTTTAGGTACAGACAGACGGGTGAACAGACAGACAGACGGTGTCTCACAGTTGGCCTCTGGCTGCAGGGTGATGGTGGTGAACTGGAAGAAGGACTGAAGCAACAGGAAGACGAAGCTGGAGACGACGACGACAGAGAGACAGGATCGAACCATGTTACCTAGGAGACAGACAGACAGACAGGATCAAACCGCGTTACCGAGGAGACAAACACGTTACTGAGGGATTGAACCGCCGGCATCAACCACATTAAGAGAAGGACAGGTCCTCCAGGACAGTGGGGATAACCCAGGACCGGATCTGGGAGCCTCAGAGACCTTGAAGACAGTCCAGAGTCAGGACGTCCTGACGGGGGACACCACTAATGGGGGAAACCACTAACGGGGGACACCACTAACAGGTGACCCCACTAACAGGTGACCCCACTAATGGGGGACACCACTAATAGGGGACACCACTGATGGGGGACACCACTAACGGAGGACACCACTAACGGGGGACACCACTAACAGGGGACACCACTAACGGAGGACACCACTAACGGAGGACACCACTAACGGGGGACATTACTAACGGGGGCCACCACTAACGGGGGACACCACTAACGGGGATACTACTAATGGGGGACTCCACTGACGGGGGATACCACTAACAAGGGACAACACTAACAAGAGACAACACTAACAGGGGTGCACCACTGACGAGGGACACCTCTGACAGGGGACACCACTAACAAGGGACACCACTAACAGGGGTACACCAGTGACAGGGGACACCACTAACAAGAGACAACACTAACAGGGGTGCACCACTGACGAGGGACACCTCTGACAAGGGACACCACTAACAAGGGACACCACTAACACCACTGAAAGGGGTACACCACTAACAAGGGACACCACTAACAGGGGTACACCACTGACAGGGGACACCACTAACAAGAGACAACACTAACAGGGGTGCACCACTGACGAGGGACACCTCTGACAGGGGACATCACTAACAAGGGACACCACTGACAAGGGACACCACTAACACCACTGAAAGGGGTACACCACTAACAAGGGACACCACTAACAGGGGTACACCACTGACGGGGGACACCACTAACAGGGGGACACCACTGACAGGGGTACACCACTGACGGGAGACACCACTAACAGGGGTACACCACTGACGGGGGACACTACTAACTAGACGGAAACTAAACACACAATAGGAGGTGCTGCAGGATATTTACAATAAGGAAAGCAGTGATGTCACAGGAGGAGTCATCACATCTGTTTCCTCAGGAACATCCTTCAGGAAACAATCACTTCCTGTGTGTGTGTGTGTGTGAGTGTGAGTGTGAGTGTGAGTGTGTGTGTGTGTGTGTGTGTGTGTGTGTGTGTGTGTGAGAGAGCCTCAGCCAGCAGAGTGTCTCTCCGCACACAGACAGACAGTTTACAGCAGGTATGACATCATGACTAATAACATGTAATTAAGATGATGTCATCAAACAAACAGCCGGTTGTTGTATGAAACAAAGAAGAGTCTCCTCTGTTAGTGTCCTCATCTCCTTGTCTCCTCTGTCTCTCTGTCAGTGTCCTCGTCTCCTCTGTCTCTCTGATAGTGTCCTCGTCTCCTCTGTCTCTCTAATAGTGTCCTCGTCTCCTCGTCTCTTCTGTGTCTCTTTTAGTGCCTCGTCTCCTCTGTCTCTCTGTGAGTGTCCTCATCTACTCTATCCTCGTCTCCTCTGTGAGTCTCCTTGTCTCCTCTGTCTCTGTCAGTATCCTCGTCTCCTCTGTATCTCTGTGAGTGTCCTCATCTCCTCTGTCCTTGTCTCCTCTGTCAGTATCCTTGTCTCCTCTGTCCTCGTTTCCTCTGTCCTCGTCTCCTCCACATAAACATCATAATATGAAACGATTGATTTCAGATTATTGATCAGGTTTCTTGTTTGTTTCTCTGAATTCTGATTGGACGGGTTTTTAAAGTTAAAACAACAAACAGACGTTGATACATAAACACAAACAGTATTGATTAGTATTGATTAGTATTGCTCAGTATTGATTAGTATCTATCAGTATTGATTAGTATCTATCAGTAT
>NW_022285574.1:0-3389 GCF_004355925.1 Anarrhichthys ocellatus | reverse complement strand
GATGTTCATGTTATTAATAGAAGTGTATCTACAGTAGATGTTCATGTCATTAATAGAAGTGTATCTACAGTAGATGTTCATGTTATTAATAGAAGTGTATCTACAGTAGATGTTCATGTCATTAATAGAAGTGTATCTACAGTAGATGTTCATGTTATTAATAGAAGTGTATCTACAGTAGATGTTCATGTCATTAATAGAAGTGTATCTACAGTAGATGCAGTAGATGACGTGTCAGCAGTGGCTTGTGGCTGCAGTAGTTCATACAAACATACATTTATATGATTGTATCAGTGATTCAAAGCAGCCATTGGTTTCCATTCATTTCTGTATAATATGAAAACACATTAGTAGACTGCATCACTACTGTACTATTGCTGTTTTAATCAATCAAATGGATTAAAACCAATTGCTGGCTGGATAGCATGTTTTACAACAGAACAAATAAGAGGTCACCAGGGATGAAAGGTTCACGTGGTTTGTAGTAAATGTGTGTAAATGTGTGTTTCCCAATTTCAGCTTCGGAACACAAAGATCAGGAAGGAAGAAAAAATAATTGTTTGGTTTGTGTTTTACCTCTTCAGGACTCTAAAAACATATTGAAATGAAACAGTTTTAAAGGGCAACATCGCTCACAAGGTGTTTCCAACTGTTCAAGTTCACATTTGTCGGCTATAAAAAGGTCAAAAAACAAAACTGTTCAGAAAAAGTGTAAAAGCATTGGTATGGTCCGGAAACAGCCAAACCTCCCAACACATGTTATGAACAATAAGAGCAGAACGAGGCCAACACATTCTATCATGTGATGATATCTGCCTGGGATGGAGTGTGATCACACGCATGATACTTTACGGAGTCCAGTCTTTAAATACCTACAGAGGATGGACGCTGTCTGTGGGACAGCTCGGGGAGAGAGGGGAAGGACAGAGTGAAGGAAGCCTCTCAGTCTGTAGATGGAGGCAGAGCGTATTGGATTTCATGGGGAACTAGCGCTGATGTGCAGATACGGCTTCTTTTGTTTTAATTTGTAACCCAATGCTGGAGCCGTCTGAGCTGTAAGTACTGCTAATTTGTTTCAGACTAATTCATCACGGCCACGGCTTTGGAATTCACCATGATAGGGCAAACACACACACACACACACACACACACACACACACACACACACAAACATATACAGAGCAGGAGAAATGAGAAACACTCACCCACAGCCTTGTTCTGGACAAATATGAAGTAACGAGTGTCAGACATATTTTCATATTTGACAATTAATACCACTTTCATTAAAAGTCAATGTTGTCCACTCCCTTCTGGCCTCAGCTACATTTTTATTGCGCTGGAGTCAGATTCTTACTGTCCTCTGGGACTGAAGAAACACAACCCACGGTATGTTTGGGAAAGTTATTGATCCATAGTTATGTAACATCATCAATGCTCTTTTTTCATATCTGAAGTCTGAACAGAGAAATCATTGCAGTGAGATGTGGCAGCTAAATGTTTTATAGAGAATAACAAAACTGTCACATTCAAAATGATTTTAACGTCAGTCCAGAAACCTTTCTAATCCTCATGAACAAGACCCTCCAGCAGAGAGTCCATCAGGATCACATGAAGGACAGGAAGCCAGAGGGACTGAGGGCCTGTGGACTCATTGGGACTCAGGAAGCAGAGCAGGAACCACAGTAGAGTGTAAATATAAGCACCTACATGTACATGCTGTACATGTAGGTGAAATCACTTGGAAACCTATTGGACATTCAAACAGCAGGTCTTCAATATGACCAAAGCTGGACTTCAAGGAGACACGGATCAACTGTCAATCCGATGCTGCAGGTCGTACAACATAACCCCCGATTACCATATTAGATCATCTTCTATGTCAACCTGCAACAAGAAAAGCATGCTGCTCTACAGCCACCAATACACACACAACACAGCTACAAATGAGATGATGAGAATCAGAGCGGCACAGGGCCAGACCACACTTTGAGTGTGTGTGTGTGTGTGTGTGAGATTAGCCAGGCCAGTAGAGAACGCAGATGCCAAAGATGTGGGGGGAGAGGCTATCGGATGGTATCAAAAGCCCTTTTCACTTCTCTTGGTCTGACGCCGATCTCATTGACTGAACAGCCGACAGTCACAAAGAGCCAACCTGTGTGCACCACCAAAGACACGAGACACAAGAGACTCAACTCAAGCACATTGATTCAAACGGGAGTTGTGTTCAGTGCGGGGACTGGCCACACCCCCATCAATAATGAGAGGCCTCACTGACTGGGCCCTGACCCACAGAGAGCAGCTCAGCACTAATGTCTCCTCTATCGAACAGGGAAGCTGGCTGCTGAACTTGTGTCCATACAGTAGAGAATAAGGTTACAGTATGTCAAAGCTCACACACAATGTATGGTTGGGTTTTTATGCCTGTTAGCATATTATTTGATTAGAAATGTCTCTAGAATGCAGGACATCTCATTTGGGTTTTCACTATGGCTCAAGAGGTCCCTCTTTGAAATGCAAGTCCATTATACCAAACATAGTTCTATATGTATCACTGATGCATTGAGCAGGAGTTTGTGCCCTTCTAGTCTCTCGACCACTCAAAGCGCGTTTACACTCCATGTCATTCACCCATTCACACACCACAGGCACAGCTTTCAGAAGCAATTTGGGGTGAAGTGTCTCGCCCCAAGGACACATGGACACGGACTGGAGGATCCTCTGATTGAGGGACGACCCGCTCTACCTTCTGGGATTCACTTGCCTAGGAGCTTAAAAGGGGCTCACCTTTGTATGACACAAATTAGGCGTCAGAAAAGTTTGGGTATAAAAAGTCAGGTACCGTTTTGAAACGATATTTAAAATACAGTCATGGAGAGGCATTGATGTCGTGTGAGTGTTTCCTCTTTACAAAGAGTCTAAGGAGATGATTAGCGCTGCTTGGAGACTATAATGGAAGTGTCAGGACTGTATGGATTGAGAAAGAAAAGAAAGATGGAGGACCAGAGGGATCGACCAGAGCTGTCAGATTCCTGGCATTTCATAAAAACAATGTGATCAATTAAAGATCTTCTGATCCACGTAGATGCAAGGCCTTGTCCCCCTCTCTTCCTCTTGTCTCACCCTAACTATCCACCCAACCCTCCATCTATCAGTGGGCTGTCAGGCCTCCCCGGCAGAGCTCCATCTCAGTTGAGAGTGCTGCCTTAAGCCCCATCAGCCGGAGGAGAGTCTTTGAGCAGCAGTCTAAGCCCCTCGCCCGGACCCCGGTCCCCTCATGAATATTAACCAGCCCCGAGCCCGGCTTTAATCTGCCTGATCCCCGCACTGCTGCCGCCGAGACGATAGCGAATCTAATTATTTGGTCTGATATTAACCCCCCGCTCCCACCA
>NW_022285573.1:0-3389 GCF_004355925.1 Anarrhichthys ocellatus | reverse complement strand
ACACACACACACACACACACACACACACACACACACACACATTTGCAGAGCAAATACAAACACAGCCAAAGGGGAGGGGGTCGTACTTTACCGCCGCATAGCTGAAGGGAGAGGAGATGAGGTAGAGAGCAGTGACAACAACAACAAAAAATTTGAAACCAAATTAGAGGAACTGGTCAGGCGAGGAGGAGAGGCAGAGAGGAGTTGGAGGGGGGGTTAAATGAAAGGAGGGCTAGGACAAACAGAGCCAGTGACCTGAGGAGGGAGTGTCTGAGAACCTACCCAGCATGCATCAACAAGGAGGCTGCTGAGAGGACAGAAATACGGGTTGGAACAGAGAGAGAGTCGACGTTGAACGTGTGTTCTTCTGACCCTTCGTCTGAATGTGTCGATTACAGTGACGACCATCACCTGCACACTCATATTCTATCATTCCCAATATGACATTACAAATTTGATATGGCTCATGCAAACATTATATTCCGTTTGTATGTTCTGAATTAGGTCCGAATGCAGCATTTACCGATGAAGACATGTGACGTGTAAACAACTCATTCAGAATATAAGTCTCAATAAAGGTTTTTATGGCACTTTGCGACCTGTGGCCTCTTTCCTGTTTACGAGCAGCTCTGTGCGTTGAACACAAACCAATAGTTTGCAGAGCTGAAGAAGAGATGCATGTCCAGAGGAGAAGAAGGAGAAACACACCTACTTCCTCAACAGTGTTTTTAAGTATGTGCAAATATCTCAACGCCGACATTTTCAAGAAGTTGGTTGAAGGAATGAAGGAGGGAGGCTGAGTTCACACGGTCCAACCAGAGGAGAACTCATAGAGGAGCAAAATGGCACACGCGGCTACTGCTGTTTCACTTCTCCATGTTTTGAGGTGATAGACGACGTGTTTGGGCATCGACCCGTCAAACACAGCCGAGAACGACGTCGACGTGAGATTCACCGGTGACGAGGACGATGCTTGAAGTCGTGTTACGTTAATCGGAGTTCGCTCGGCTGCATGTAAACGGGAATATTAGTGGAATATTAATTTTCATAAGCCAGGTAAACAGCTTATTAGGAGTATTGTATTGTCCAAACGGATTTTCGGTGCATGTAAACAGAGTCATAGTCACCCTGAATGATCCCAACAAAAGCCTCATCACTCCCTGCCCCCATGTGCTGAACCTCCAACGCCACCATCACCCCCTCACTCCTCAGAGAGGCAAACACAGGCCTGAACATAACACGCCTGACAGGCTTTTTTTTTATTAAAACACACCTCGACCCCCCCTCTCTATCTATGATGACTGACTGGTCCGTCCCACGCCTCTCTGTCTTTCTTTCTCTAAAAAGAAAGAATCTGGGAGAAATGTTTATAAGTCAGAGAGAAGAGCAGTCAGCAGGGTGGGGCCGGAGGAGGACACTTATCACCGCTTCGTCCCCGTCGATGCAGCATCATCGTCACGCTCACAAGCATGACCGACGTGAGTGATGAATAACCCCCCCCTCCCCCCCCATACACACACACACACGCACACACATAAAATAATCTTTACTTGGAGCGAAGACAAACTGGGATACTTGCACATTACAACCCTCCTACAACCGTGACCTCCGCCCCACAATCCTCTTCTAACTCTCTCTCTCTCTCTCTCTCTCTCTCTCTCTCTCTCTCTCTCTCTCTGTTTTCCATGCCTTCTGTTGCCTCATCTCCTTCTCTTGTTGTGGTGCAAGTAAGCAGCTTAAAACACCTACAGGGTGTGACATCGGGGCCCCACGCGCCTTCCAGAAATGCAGTCGGTTGCGGGCGGGAGGAGGCAGCGCTGAAAGGGAGAGCGTTTCATCCGTCTATTCTCTTCCCTCTACCCTCTCTGCCTGGCATCGACGGCGCGAGTGTGGCGAAGGCAAAGCCAAGGCTGTCCCCTCGCATTAGCCGGGGCTGAGCCAGACAAGCCGTCATGCCCCCTCCGCAAGACTGTCCTCCACTGTCTCATCTCAATAACCCCCCCCCCACCACCACCACCACCACAAACTCTCTCTCATCCTCTTTCCTCCTCTCCTCTGCTCCACTCAGCTCTGCCATGGGCTCCGGTCCCCAATCTCCAAGGTGATTACGACAAAAAAAAAACAACGACCCCCAAGAGACGGGGCCAGCAGAGATAAGAGAGAACGAGGAGGAGGAGGAGAGGAGGAGGAGGAGGAGGAGGAGGAGGAAGGGATTGGAGATGGATGATGTAACAGGGAATTTTGGCTGCATGTGTGTTAGGATTTGGGTTGAGAGTCTCAGAACCAGCGGTTGATATCAGCCCGTATCTATATCTATATCTCTATCTCCAACATCATCTTCACATTATTTCTTTTTTTGTTTGTTGCAGAAAGCAAGAAGCCAGTTCATGGGAGGTGGAGCAGTTGCTGAGTATTTCCATTTGATGCTACTTTAAACTTCATTTCTGCTGCATTTCAGAAGAAAATGTAACATGTTTTACTCCCACTACTCTATTGTTACTGAAGATAGATCTTCACGATTAAAAAGAAGGGAGGAGAGGGAGATATTCTGAGCACTTTTACTTTATAACTTTACTTACTCCAAGGGCTTTCAACATACGACATCATTTGTCCTCAGACCCTCCGAAAAAAAACCTTTAACTGGGAAAGAAAAGGAAGAAAGCTCGGAGAGAGCAACACGAGGAGGGATCCGTCTCTCGGGATACTTGTGTCGTAACATTTTCAATGAGACTTGTAATGGAGTATTTTTCTAGTTGCTAGTCTAGCTGCTTGTCAAATACTTCTCATTCAAGAATTGAGCCAAAGTGAAAGAAGAAAGCTCTGCAGTAAAGGATTTATTCATTCATCTATTTTTTGGTCACTTGTGAACTCAACATTGACATATCACATTGTAGGTTAATATGGTTAAGTTATTAGGATAAGCATAAGCAATAGTTGCTGATTTGCTCATCCAGTAGTTATGGAGCGACATTAGCACCCACATGGAGCCGTCTGCTTGTTGAGAAAGTCCAATATTCTGTCTCTCTTAGTAGATCTGTTTTTGGTCTCTATTACTCAGGGAAGTACCTGGCTCTTTAGTCTAGTAGTTGGCGCTGAGCAGGTAGTGTACAGTGGGGATTTTTTGTAGGGCTTTTTCACAGAAAACAGCTGCCTGCTGTGGTTGAAAACTATGCTACGCCATCTTGGTTTTTGGCCGTCGCCATTTTGGATTTTTGCAACCAGGAGGGACACGAGAGGGTGGAGCTAAGTGCAATCAAACGATGAATAAGACAATTAACCATCATGAACTGAAAACACACTTGTAAGAAGAAAAAACAACAACTTCCAGACCGGACAACGCCGTGGCAGAGACCTGTCAATCACTGTGTAGCCCCGCCCTAAAGCATCCC
>NW_022285572.1:0-3391 GCF_004355925.1 Anarrhichthys ocellatus | reverse complement strand
GAGAGAGAGAGAGAGAGAGAGAGAGAGAGAGAGAGAGAGAGAGAGAGGGGAAACCCTGCTGTCTCCAGATTTATGTCTGTTTTTAAAGGTATTCACAGAGTTCCATTCATAATAGTGAGCACTGGAGCCCGTCATAGCCACCATACACCACCGATCTGACGGGAGTGCTTTTTATTTTTTATCCCTGCTAGTGTTTCTAAAGAACTATAATGCAGGACTGAAGCCATGTTTGTAGTGCAGAGGTCTTCTGGTTTCACTCATCTGCCTCTGTTTAGGGAGGAAACGGAGCGAGGAGTGGACTGTGTGTGTACAAGTGTGAAAGAGATTATTTGTTGATGAAAAAGCTGTGAAGAGACAGGGAGGGTGAGCAGAAGAAGAAGGGGGGGATGGGGGTCATTAAAAGGACACCATCTCGCTTGCAGTAAATGGCGGTAAAGTATCTGGCTAATCTGCCATCATTACGCTGATTAAATCACCAGGGATTTGGCATTCCCATCAGCTGCAATCAATGGGACAGAAATCAATAGACGGGATACGTGAGAGGCTCTCAGCCGGTCAGCTGAGCCTCAGCTCCCTCTGAGCTCTGCACCGCCAAACATCTTCATGTTAGTGTCGATAAAAGTTAAATGACATGGATTCCAGGATTCTTTTTTCATATGAAGTGTTTTTATGACACAGTGCGGTTCCCTGGAGTTTCCAGCAAAGTCTTTTCCTTCACACGTCTGTATTTAAATGTAATCCCCCCCCCCCTCCTCATTCCTCTCTGTGGCTGGGAGCACTCACTCACCCTCCCTTTACTTTTGGTCACTTCACTGATTCACTCAAAGATGGCGTCTGTGCTGTCACCCAGTTTTAATGTTAATTAAGGTTAAAACTAAAAGGCAAGAAAACACATTTGAAGATGAAATAAAGATATGTAGTGGAAACTAAAGCAGAACCCTTTAAAGACACGGCGAAGTCTGTCGCCAAAGCTCAGTGTTGCCAAATAGAACTCAAGCTAATGCCAGAACGCAAGGAAAGGAAAAGGCCGTTCAGAACTTCCATTGCAAAAAATAGACATTATGAACACATGATATGAGCCACAAATATCGATTGATAATGTGCAGTAAAGAAACATATATGTTGAGAACTCTTGTCCAGTTATATTGGAAGATTGACACCACTCTCATGTCTGTATGCTAAATATTAACGTAGCTTAGCATAAAGACATTAAACAAAGATTAAGTTATCATTAAGTTACGTTATGAGTTTGACATTTTGGCAAGTACACTCATGTGTCCTTGCTGGGAGTTCGATGAAAATACTGATACCACTCTTATATGTAGCTGGTGACGTTGCTTAGCTTAGCATAAAGACTTGAAGCAGGAGGAAACAGCTAGCCTGGCTCCGTCCAAAAGGCGGATAACCTACCAGCACCTCTAAAACTCACTAATGAACACATTACATCTCATACAAAAGCAAATGTACAAATGAGTGTTTGTGGTTTTAGGGAGGGTTACGTGCTGCACTCCGTCTTGTCTTTAGCCGACAGCATCTTTTTGTTTTGGTATCCTTGAACCCGCCGCGCTGTCTTCAGTGAAAGAGATTTTAAAGGTTTTGCATCCCCGTCTTGGTTTGAGCTACAGAGTCACCTTCAACTGGAATATTCTATAAGCATGAAGATGATTCAAACAGGATTAACTGACTGTACATATCCTGTTACTGAATACTGCTATTTCATTGGTTGATGCAATCTGCTGTTTATTTTAAATCTGTTGTTTGAGCTTTTATGCGAAAGTTGTTATGCTGCCGTCTCGGCCAAGACGCCCTCAGAAAACAGATTAAGAATCCCAATGGGAATTATTCCTGCAAGGTTTAATAAATAAATAAATAAACCTGCAGACAGCCATTTCTGCAGGGTCAAATCTAACATAACTGTGATATAAGACAATGCAGACAATACAGACAATGAAGCTGAAGTCGTTGTTCCCTGTGTCTTTCAGAATGAGGCATTTTAAAGGTTGGAGTGTGGTGCTGCTGGTGCTGCTGGTGCTGCTGGGGCTGCTGGGGCTGGGAGCTGTGGCCCAGAAGCTGCCCACAAGAGACGAAGGGCTCTTCCAGATGCAGATCAGAGACAAGTCGCTGTTCCACGACTCCTCCGTCGTCCCGGACGGAGCTGAGATCAGCGGCTACCTGTTCAGGGACACACCCAAAAGGTGAGAGCTGCTCAGGACAGAAACAACGATTGAAAGCATAACTCTGGTGATTAACTTCCACCGCTGACTGAGCCGTGACGATCACAGTGGAAGACGTTGAACGTGCAGATGGCCACTTACTGTAAATAGATAGGAAACATCAGATGTTGCTCCGTAGCATAATCTATTATGCAGATGCAACAACTAAATAATAAATGAGAAAGTGGTGTTGGTGTAAGTGAGTGTCTGTCAGAGAGAGACCGAGGTCAGTGGTACGACAGTATATCGCTGGTGTCAAACTGTCTGCTGTCTACACATTATTCTGTATAAAACGTCAAAATGTGACGGTCCCTTTCATTTATTTTTCACAGGTACTACTTTGTGGTGGAAGAAGACAACACACCCCTGTCTGTGACCGTGACACCTTGTGATGCTCCTCTGGAGTGGAAACTCACTCTGCAGGAGCTGCCAGAGGAGGCCAGCGGAGAGGGATCAGGTATAATTGACATCAGGCAGCAGTGGAAGAGGTTAATGACACGTTATGTGGAAATATCACTATCCCTCCTCCACGCACACACACACACACACACACACACACACACACACACAATTAACCTACGCAGTGATGTTAGGCTTTGTGTTTTGGTGGGTTTTAATTAAGTCACAGTCGTAGTGTCTAGTCTGACCACTTATGCTGTCTGACTCGACCCAAGCTGACGTCTATAATTTCAGAGAAGGGCTAGTTAACGTGCTGAATCAAAGCCATTACATCCCTTTACTTAAGCGGTCTTGGTCTTCTTAAAGGTAAATCCTGCTTCACTCTGTCTTCCTCTTTTTCCGTCTCTCTGACTCTTTTTCTCTTTTCTCCCTCGCTCTTAAAACTTTCTCCATCTGGAGGGCGTCCTTTTCAACGCAGCACATCATTCCAGACGACCAAAGCGGGGTGGTTTAGAGCGTAGACGTGTGATGTGAGCATACATTTGAATATCAAATACACGAGCACCTGCATTTGTGGCCGTGCTCTTGTCAGATCAAATATTACAAAATGATTTATTGGGTTGTTACTCTGTTGAAGACGTGTACCTTGCCTCAAGTGAAAATAATTAGTCTCTAAGTAGAATAACAGCAAATTTGGACCAGGTGGAAACCGCCGGATCTGAAAAATGGAGCCAATACTGAAGTGTGTTAAAGCTGCATTCTCTCTAGTGTCCACCAGG
>NW_022285571.1:0-3393 GCF_004355925.1 Anarrhichthys ocellatus | reverse complement strand
ACTGGGGCGTAGGTGGCCAGAGGGAAGTGGATACGAGGGTAGGGCACCAGGTTGGTCTGGAACTCCGTCAGGTCCACGTTCAGGGCGCCGTCGAAGCGCAGGGAGGCGGTGATGGAGGAGACGATCTGTCCGATCAGCCTGTTCAGGTTGGTGTAGGACGGGCGCTCGATGTCCAGGTTCCTGCGGCAGATGTCGTAGATGGCCTCGTTGTCCACCATGAAGGCGCAGTCGGAGTGCTCCAGGGTGGTGTGGGTGGTCAGGATGGAGTTGTAGGGCTCCACCACAGCTGTGGACACCTGGGGGGCCGGGTAGACCGCAAACTCAAGCTTGGACTTTTTGCCGTAGTCGACGGAGAGACGCTCCATCAGCAGAGAGGTGAAGCCAGAGCCGGTTCCTCCTCCGAAGGAGTGGAAGATGAGGAACCCTTGGAGCCCTGTGCACTGGTCAGCCTGAAAACATAGTGAAAGAATACGTGTTATTGTCATAACCATTGAGGTCTCAAGCAACAATACATATGAATTATTAGAGCTCACCAGTTTGCGCGTTCTGTCGAGAACCATGTCGATGATCTCCTTTCCGACTGTGTAGTGACCGCGGGCGTAGTTGTTGGCGGCGTCCTCCTTACCGGTGATCAGCTGCTCAGGATGGAAGAGCTGCCGATAGATTCCTGTACGGACCTCATCTGTGGAGCAACGAGAATACCGTTTTTTAGTAATATAGCTTTGGTACAAACGGCTAAAGATGTAATAGTAATTGCCTCTATAATAATAACCAGTTATCTTACCTATGACTGTTGGCTCCAGGTCCACAAACACGGCTCTGGGAACATGTTTACCGGCTCCAGTCTCACTGAAGAAGGTGTTGAAGGAGTCGTCTCCTCCTCCCCGGGTCTTGTCACTGGGCATCTGTCCGTCCGGCTGGATGCCGTGCTCCAGACAATACAGCTCCCAGCATGCATTGCCCATCTGGGTTCCGGCTTGGCCGACATGCATAGAAATACACTCACGCTGCAGAGAGAAGAGGCAAAGATCAGCCATCAAGGAGGCAAACACACCAACATTGTGATGTGCACTCTTGGTTCCGTCTATTAAATGTCAGATAATGATAATTTATTCATTAAGAACATAGTCTAGACATCATTTCTCTATGGGGGTCTATAAGGGGAGGGGGGACAAAAACAAAATGGCCGATATACTGGACAATCAAAACCTCCTAAATGTCACTATCGTTCTAAAAACCCAGTGCAAACATCCACTTATAAATGGTGCTTTAGGGGACGTTTCTACATCCAGAGCCGCACGTGAAGACGTTCTGCGGGCTCGATGAATGTCTGCACACGGCCCGTTACCGCAGAGCTTTAGCGGGTTAAATCCTGCCCCTCCCTAACTGAGACCCAGCAGGGAGGAGAGTGTAAAAAGAATCCATAGAAGAAGAAGCTCTCCTCCCCGCCCCCACACTGCCGCAAAGCACTACCTTTGTGTCGCGGTAACAGAACAGGGCGTTAACTGACGGTCGAAAACGTGAGCTCGCGGGCATAAAAAAGCCGCTATGAAGTCTAACGGTTATTGTTACAATCGACCACACTAACGGTTAAAAGATAGCCGTTTATATTATGCGGCTTCATTTAATTTAAGTATATTACGGGAGTGAATATGGAACATTTTAACTGTTTTAACGTAAATATATTTGTCCGTTTTAATCGAAACTGCGCCAGTAAGCTAAGCTAATGTTAGCTATGTGATGTCATATAACAGAACTCTCACGCGCGACACTATAACTAAGAACAATCACATTTACGTTGATTTGACAGATTTACGTAGCTTTTTGAGGCGAGAATGGTATAGCTATATAACGTTATTCACTATTAGTATAAAAATGTTAGCAATTTTTTCGCATGAATAATGCTTTTATTTGTTAAAAACTGCGATTTTTCATCTTACAAAAGCTGAAATGTCCCTTTCACACATTTGTAACAACATGCGGATGTTATTTAAATGTAATTTCGACTAAATACTCACCATTTTCTGGCTGTTTAATTCCTCTTCTTTCCGACGTTGAAGAATCGGTTGATGAAGGCAGTTGTGAGGACCGAAAGTGGAGCTGCTGTATTTATTCGTTTTCGAGGAGGCGGAGCCAAAGCGGTGGTTTGAATTTTTTCTGGGCGATGCTGCATTCAGGTACGGCTCGAAATGTTCCGTCTCCTACAGTTTAGCTGCGTCATCTGAAGGGAATTGGAATCGATAATGTTTTATTGGAGGCAGTTCTTAGTCCCAATGTGTTCCTTTTATATAGTAATTATTTTCACATTCGAGATTCTGTACAGTTGATTAAATTAAACTAACATTAATGAGTCTTTTTATTTTAACCTATATTTAATTTGCTGAAAATAGAGACTTATGAGACTCAAAATGTTATCATAAATACAAAATATAAAATGTAGTAATGATGATAACCTGAGGCACACTATTGGGTTTTTTGTTATATCAATTAACAGTGTTATTGTCAAGTCATTTTATGAATCCAAATAGCAGTCCAATAATTATTTGTAGCACGAAGCAAACACACAGCAACACATGACTGTTTTATTGTTATTTTACTCTGAAAGGCACCAGAATTCAGTCCGATTTGTGATTTCTCAATTTGGAAGGGGAATGTAGGAGAGGACCCTGAAGGCACCATGACTCAAATTCATGACTTCGTAAAGTTAAATATATATATAACTGACACGTTTGAACCAAAAGCTATCAATTACAATAAGCAATTTAACCCATTTTTATAATTTTGTCATCAAGAGAGCATTTGATTTACCGTTAAAATTATTAAAATAGATGATCCCCTCTTAATTATTCATTTGTAATGAAGACTTAAACCTATTCCTAGCACCAATAGAGAATACTGGTTTAATCCCGAGGTGCTTGTGTTATTTAAGGCATTGCACATGCTGTGTGGAGGAATTAAGCTTAAATGTTCAGTGTTTATCAAGGAGGTGAAGGGAGGTAATGCAGCATGAGCTGTGCGATCGAGGGCTGTGTTGAGTTGACACTCACAATAAAGTACACCAATGTGAGCATGTCTCACTTTATTGGTTCAGGACAAAGACACATAGGAAAGATGATATCTTGACAGTGAATTCCTCTTAATCTCTCCACATTGATGACTTTTGCAGACCATTCATGGCTTGACATATGTTGATAAATATCTGTTAAATAAAGAATATCACTGTAAATTTGAGCACACCGTTGAGTGTAATGTGAACAATGAAAATTCGTCAACAAAACTCAACTTCCCAATCGTTGTAGGTTTTGTTTATTTATTTCAACTTAATATTCCTCGCCCTCTTCCTCGCCTTCATCCCCGACGCTGTCGGTGCCCACCTCCTCGTAATCCTTCTCC
>NW_022285570.1:0-3394 GCF_004355925.1 Anarrhichthys ocellatus | reverse complement strand
CTGACTGTATGACTACATGTTACTGACTGTATGACTACATGTTACTGTTGAAGTTAACTACAAACCTTCCTTCAGTGACGACAAACAGATCAACAGAGAGACGTTTCCGACCGCTGTTTATCCTCTGATGGAACAGAATCAACAGCTGATCGATGTCAACTTCAGCCTGGAACCTTCGGCCACAAAGTGAGATCACTTCTGTAAACGCGTTGGTGGAGGCGCTTAGCTTAGCTTAGCATAAAGACTGGAAGCAGGGGGAAACAGCTAGCGCGGGTCTGTCACGTGAAAGAAATTACAGCAAGATTTCGATGCTGTAAATACTTCTTTCTGTAAGCGCAACTTTAATATTCTTGTACTTCACTTGAGTAATTCCATGTTTTGATACTACATTTTATAATATTATACGTTTTTTACTTTGTAAAACTGTTTTTTTGTGTAAAAACCATAAAAGAGTTATGAAATATGATGCTTATATGAAATTAAATGACACATAAGTTAAAATTTGGTTCTTTCTCAACCATGAGCCGTTGCATTAGAAAAAATGCTAAATTAATTTTAATATATTACAATATAAGATGGCGGTCATTCCCCTGCACTATGAGTTACATTTTTCTGATTCTACTTTCGTACTTTTACTCGAGTAAAGTTTGTATTTCGGGACTTTTACTCACAATGGAGTCTTTAAGTTGTTTCTATCTGGAGACTTCCTCTTTTGTTTCGTTTGCGCAGAGCCAGGCTAACAGTTTCCACCTGTTTCCAGTCTTCATGCTAAGCTAAGCTAACCTATTGGCAAGAATGCTTGTTATCAAAATATTGAACCATTTCCGTTACTTTCCAGTTCATAAGTCTAATTATCAGCTTCCATTTTAAGATCGCTATCTCGGAAATGAAAACGTAATTTGTCATTTTGTAACAACTGAAATGATCCAGATGGTGGATCTGTGTAGACATCTGAGCTGTAAATGTGATTTCAGACTTGTGTGCGTGAGGAAGAGGAGTAAAGATTATCCTCCGCCTCTCTAGACTCCGAGCGCTTCGGTAAGTTCACGTCTCGTTGTTCACGTTACGACATCTTTCCTGTCTACTTTAAATGATGGAAATTTATTCCCCAGAAGGTTGTGATGCTGTCGAGAGGAATGAATCCTCGAGGAGCGACCGCTCGATGGGAAACATGCTGAACTGCAGCCGGACGAAGCTGCTCGTTGAACAACTTCATGAGTGTCCTGTTTCATTTGTATTTAGTGTCAGAGATGACGCTGAGAGCGGAGCGAAGCCGGAAAGACGATTACGAGCTAAACACTCATAGAACTGGAGTTACATCCAGATAACCTTTAGTACAGCGTAAAGCCCGTCTGTGTAGAAGTTGAATGTGATTATATCATCTATTAAATATGTTTTTATTTTAAAAACAGTCGCGCAAATAAAACACATCGGAGCTTTTAAAAACACTCATAATCCAGTATTTCTAACAACTATGTCTTCTAGAAATCACGTTCATGTTCAACTTTTTAAGGAGCCATAATGCTGACTTTACGTTTTATATCAACATAATAACAATATGTTGATTTGTTTTAAATTATCTTTAAAATCACGACCGAGAAGTTCTCCGTTACTTTTATACAGAATGTGCCCACAACAGAACTATCACTTATATATATATATATATATATATATATATATATATATACTTATACTAATAAAAGACATGGCTGCATTATTCAGCCTCACTCATGAAAACATAAGTTTATCCGTTCGATTATAAACTCAGTTTATGCAAATTGTTGGATAAAGTTTTGTAAAGAGTTTTTTCTCTTGTTTTGTTTTGTAAGACGTTATTTTTTGAACCGTTTTTATGTTTTAAACTCGTCTGTTTTACGTTTGTTCTTCTGGTTTCAGGAACATTTTTTAATTTAAGAATTAGTCTTTAATGGAGAAAACTGATGTTTTTAGTCATTTATTGTTATTGTTGGTGCTTTGATGTAAACCTTGAGGGCCATGAGCAGTACCGTTAAATAAGATGTATGATTATAATGATAATAATTATTATTATTATTTGATGATCTTAACGAGATGTCGAGGTTCCATGAAAGGCATCTAAACAAAACTCTGTGCTGAATAAGCTTCATAATGAACAATAAACACAATCATCTTTCTTTTTATATGATTGTTTTATTGGTGGTCCAGTTGTAAAAGTTTGTCTTTTTAATAAAGTTTTTTAAATCTGATTTGAATCGTCTTCACTTTGTGATTCATAACTCAGCTGAGAGAGAATTTACTGACATTAATAAAACTATAACCACTTTATTAAATGTGACTGTCGTTGAATAATGAACTAGTTGTTTTTATTGTTGTTTGAGAAGAATATTGTATAAAAAGTATTAAAAATGACTCAATCAACATTAGTAGAAACAATAAAACATATTTCTGTTATTTATGAAACTCATCACATATATGTTCAAATGTTAATCATTTTTATTTGAAATGATTTGAAGCAGCAGTGGTGGAAGATAACAGAGTACATTTACTCAAGTACTGGACTGAAGTACACTTTGAAGGTACTTGTATATACGTGTACATGTGTCTGGTGTACCAGACCTGTGATGTATAATCACAGGTAAAGATATGATGAGACATTCACCAGCTGCAACATTAAGGCAATAAACACATTAATACAATAACATAATATATAGATATATATTTGTACTTTAGAATGCAGGACCTAGTAACTGAGTATTTCCTCTTCCTGCAGTACATCTGTCCTCCAGCAGGAGGCAGCACAACTCCACAGACCTTCACTCTTTCCTCTCTTCTCTCTCCTTCACACTCTCCTTTCCTCTCTCCTCTCTTCTCTCTCCTTCACACTCTCCTTTCCTCTCTCCTCTCTCCTCTCTCCTTTCCTCTCTCCTTTCCTCTCTCCTCTGTCCTCCTCTGTCCTTCTGACTGTCACATATTTCTTACACTGATATCCAGTGATTCTTTTTCTGAATTTATTTTGAAAACCAGAATATATATTGTGCCGAATGAAAAGGAATATGTATAAAATATGTATATAATTAAAGTATAATTATATTGTTTTAAATACACATATATGTTCTGTTTAGTATTATTGTTTTCTTGTGTTTTCTGATACTTTGGCAACATTGTTTCTTTTTACTTTCATGCCAATAAACAATGAATTGATTATTGATGTTTCTTTGTCCTGATTTGTTCTTTTATTGATTATTAATATTTAATAATTGTTCTTCAGTACCTGCTCTCTCATCTCTAATGAGAGGTGGCAACGCGAGACAGACGGGACTCAGGGCGTAACCTCGCGATACTTTACTTCCCCCCCCCCCCCACCCCGCCTCTCTCTCCGTCCGCGTGCATGGGGCGATCAAGCGTCGGGGACGAT
>NW_022285569.1:0-3394 GCF_004355925.1 Anarrhichthys ocellatus | reverse complement strand
CTGACTGTATGACTACATGTTACTGACTGTATGACTACATGTTACTGTTGAAGTTAACTACAAACCTTCCTTCAGTGACGACAAACAGATCAACAGAGAGACGTTTCCGACCGCTGTTTATCCTCTGATGGAACAGAATCAACAGCTGATCGATGTCAACTTCAGCCTGGAACCTTCGGCCACAAAGTGAGATCACTTCTGTAAACGCGTTGGTGGAGGCGCTTAGCTTAGCTTAGCATAAAGACTGGAAGCAGGGGGAAACAGCTAGCGCGGGTCTGTCACGTGAAAGAAATTACAGCAAGATTTCGATGCTGTAAATACTTCTTTCTGTAAGCGCAACTTTAATATTCTTGTACTTCACTTGAGTAATTCCATGTTTTGATACTACATTTTATAATATTATACGTTTTTTACTTTGTAAAACTGTTTTTTTGTGTAAAAACCATAAAAGAGTTATGAAATATGATGCTTATATGAAATTAAATGACACATAAGTTAAAATTTGGTTCTTTCTCAACCATGAGCCGTTGCATTAGAAAAAATGCTAAATTAATTTTAATATATTACAATATAAGATGGCGGTCATTCCCCTGCACTATGAGTTACATTTTTCTGATTCTACTTTCGTACTTTTACTCGAGTAAAGTTTGTATTTCGGGACTTTTACTCACAATGGAGTCTTTAAGTTGTTTCTATCTGGAGACTTCCTCTTTTGTTTCGTTTGCGCAGAGCCAGGCTAACAGTTTCCACCTGTTTCCAGTCTTCATGCTAAGCTAAGCTAACCTATTGGCAAGAATGCTTGTTATCAAAATATTGAACCATTTCCGTTACTTTCCAGTTCATAAGTCTAATTATCAGCTTCCATTTTAAGATCGCTATCTCGGAAATGAAAACGTAATTTGTCATTTTGTAACAACTGAAATGATCCAGATGGTGGATCTGTGTAGACATCTGAGCTGTAAATGTGATTTCAGACTTGTGTGCGTGAGGAAGAGGAGTAAAGATTATCCTCCGCCTCTCTAGACTCCGAGCGCTTCGGTAAGTTCACGTCTCGTTGTTCACGTTACGACATCTTTCCTGTCTACTTTAAATGATGGAAATTTATTCCCCAGAAGGTTGTGATGCTGTCGAGAGGAATGAATCCTCGAGGAGCGACCGCTCGATGGGAAACATGCTGAACTGCAGCCGGACGAAGCTGCTCGTTGAACAACTTCATGAGTGTCCTGTTTCATTTGTATTTAGTGTCAGAGATGACGCTGAGAGCGGAGCGAAGCCGGAAAGACGATTACGAGCTAAACACTCATAGAACTGGAGTTACATCCAGATAACCTTTAGTACAGCGTAAAGCCCGTCTGTGTAGAAGTTGAATGTGATTATATCATCTATTAAATATGTTTTTATTTTAAAAACAGTCGCGCAAATAAAACACATCGGAGCTTTTAAAAACACTCATAATCCAGTATTTCTAACAACTATGTCTTCTAGAAATCACGTTCATGTTCAACTTTTTAAGGAGCCATAATGCTGACTTTACGTTTTATATCAACATAATAACAATATGTTGATTTGTTTTAAATTATCTTTAAAATCACGACCGAGAAGTTCTCCGTTACTTTTATACAGAATGTGCCCACAACAGAACTATCACTTATATATATATATATATATATATATATATATATATATACTTATACTAATAAAAGACATGGCTGCATTATTCAGCCTCACTCATGAAAACATAAGTTTATCCGTTCGATTATAAACTCAGTTTATGCAAATTGTTGGATAAAGTTTTGTAAAGAGTTTTTTCTCTTGTTTTGTTTTGTAAGACGTTATTTTTTGAACCGTTTTTATGTTTTAAACTCGTCTGTTTTACGTTTGTTCTTCTGGTTTCAGGAACATTTTTTAATTTAAGAATTAGTCTTTAATGGAGAAAACTGATGTTTTTAGTCATTTATTGTTATTGTTGGTGCTTTGATGTAAACCTTGAGGGCCATGAGCAGTACCGTTAAATAAGATGTATGATTATAATGATAATAATTATTATTATTATTTGATGATCTTAACGAGATGTCGAGGTTCCATGAAAGGCATCTAAACAAAACTCTGTGCTGAATAAGCTTCATAATGAACAATAAACACAATCATCTTTCTTTTTATATGATTGTTTTATTGGTGGTCCAGTTGTAAAAGTTTGTCTTTTTAATAAAGTTTTTTAAATCTGATTTGAATCGTCTTCACTTTGTGATTCATAACTCAGCTGAGAGAGAATTTACTGACATTAATAAAACTATAACCACTTTATTAAATGTGACTGTCGTTGAATAATGAACTAGTTGTTTTTATTGTTGTTTGAGAAGAATATTGTATAAAAAGTATTAAAAATGACTCAATCAACATTAGTAGAAACAATAAAACATATTTCTGTTATTTATGAAACTCATCACATATATGTTCAAATGTTAATCATTTTTATTTGAAATGATTTGAAGCAGCAGTGGTGGAAGATAACAGAGTACATTTACTCAAGTACTGGACTGAAGTACACTTTGAAGGTACTTGTATATACGTGTACATGTGTCTGGTGTACCAGACCTGTGATGTATAATCACAGGTAAAGATATGATGAGACATTCACCAGCTGCAACATTAAGGCAATAAACACATTAATACAATAACATAATATATAGATATATATTTGTACTTTAGAATGCAGGACCTAGTAACTGAGTATTTCCTCTTCCTGCAGTACATCTGTCCTCCAGCAGGAGGCAGCACAACTCCACAGACCTTCACTCTTTCCTCTCTTCTCTCTCCTTCACACTCTCCTTTCCTCTCTCCTCTCTTCTCTCTCCTTCACACTCTCCTTTCCTCTCTCCTCTCTCCTCTCTCCTTTCCTCTCTCCTTTCCTCTCTCCTCTGTCCTCCTCTGTCCTTCTGACTGTCACATATTTCTTACACTGATATCCAGTGATTCTTTTTCTGAATTTATTTTGAAAACCAGAATATATATTGTGCCGAATGAAAAGGAATATGTATAAAATATGTATATAATTAAAGTATAATATTATTGTTTTAAATACACATATATGTTCTGTTTAGTATTATTGTTTTCTTGTGTTTTCTGATACTTTGGCAACATTGTTTCTTTTTACTTTCATGCCAATAAACAATGAATTGATTATTGATGTTTCTTTGTCCTGATTTGTTCTTTTATTGATTATTAATATTTAATAATTGTTCTTCAGTACCTGCTCTCTCATCTCTAATGAGAGGTGGCAACGCGAGACAGACGGGACTCAGGGCGTAACCTCGCGATACTTTACTTCCCCCCCCCCCCCACCCCGCCTCTCTCTCCGTCCGCGTGCATGGGGCGATCAAGCGTCGGGGACGAT
>NW_022285568.1:949-3394 GCF_004355925.1 Anarrhichthys ocellatus | reverse complement strand
TGTGTGTGTGTGTGTGTGTGTGTGTGTGTGTGTGTGTGTGTGTGTGTTCTGGTTTTATGCATTTGTGTGTGTTTGTGCGGTTTCCAGCTGCACTGCAAATAATGTTAGCACAGCCGGCATAAAGCACACAGCTGACGGAAGCAGAAAGGCGGGAATAAGGGGGGATGAGGAGAAAGACAAAGGAAAGGTGGGGATGTAAAGGTGGAACATGCAAAAGCAACAGATAAAGGGAAACAAACAGAGAGAGAGAGAGAGAGAGAGAGAGAGAGAGAGAGAGAGAGAGGAAAAGCAATGAAAGACCGTGGAGGTATAGAGAGGGAGGTCCACTTTAATGGACTATTCTGCATTCAGGATGTTGCTGGAGGCTTTTAGAAACCCCGGCACACTGTCTCTATTAGTCTGGTAAAAGGGCAAACACAACAGCAGCTACAATGCTGCGCCTCTGACTACACATCTCATTTCATGGATGTTTTCAGGACGATCCCCGCCTGCTTCAAGAGCTTTTGAGCTGTTAGACCACGGGCGAGCTCCGTTAACTCTGTCCCCCCTGGTACAGGCAGGGCAGGACGCACAGACACGCCGCTTTCTTTTCCCCTCCCAATTCAAGGTCAACACAGTATTTCACTACAGACACAGTGAGAACAGACTTTCAACCACAGGATCCAGGGTTGAATGTATGAATGACAGGAAACATTTGCTGCTGAACTATTGCTATTAGCTATTATCACAATAAAAGCCCTAGACATATATATTCGCAGGCGAGTATTCCGTTTATTTGTCAAGCCCCCGGTTTGAAAACGCCTTAAGTCCATCCATCCATTTAAGGCTCTCTGGACAAGAAAAAACTCATATGTCGTTAGTTTCATTAATCCATCGTCAATTTAATATTCTATTTATGATGATGCATTAATAATTTTCTGTTTCATGGTAAATGTTCTTGCATTTATATAGAGCCTTGCTTGTCTTCCGACCCCTCAAAGCGCTGTGCACTACATGCCAACATTCACCCATCTACACAAACACTCATACACTGATGGCATACGCTGCCGTGCAATGTACCACCAGCCAATATAACTAATTATCATTCATGCGCACATTCACACACACACACCCTTTTTATTATATTAGTCATCCTTTCGGGTCATTTTTTACTAAGCCCGACTCGCCACATAGACGGTTGGTCAGGACCAGGTGGTGACAAAGCGTCGGTGTTTGATGACCTGGGAATGACAACGTTGTTGATAATTGTCTCTTCTCTTTTTTTTTTTTCCAGTCTGGTCTCCTAAAAAATGTGTTCCAATGCAACAAAACTGCATCGTCATATGTTTCAGATGAAACGTGTTTTCTAACAAGTTCAGTGTAGTTTTGGTGTATCACAAATATTTTTCTAATCATAGTCTGCGGACACCCCTGTAGGGCACGGACGTCTCGAACAAACACTGGAATATCACCCAGGAAACCAATGTCCATGTCCTCTGGGTAACTTCAATAATCAACACACTTCAGTTATTTTAGACATTACCAAGTAGTTTTGTTGCATTTGTTTTTCAAATCACAACATTAGCCATGTGTAAAACTGCGACCGTACTCTGGGAGAAAATACATTTCCCTCGAACATGTGATTAAGAATTCTGTTTAACTGTATGGTTGTACGTATGTAGTGTTATTTCTATATGTTTTCTCTTTATGTATTCTCTTTGAAGCATGCTGTAACTGTTGTTTTGCTGCACACATCAGGTTTATCTTGTATCTGATATCAGACTGCTTTCAAAGGCACGGGGGTTAAAGGTGAGTTACGATCAAATCTTTACAGTTGGGGTTAACTTTATAAGGATACGAAGCTGATAGAAACTGGTGAAGAAAACAAGAACATCTTGACAAGAAATGATGACAATACAGGACCAACACTGATAAACAGCTAGAGTCCTGACAAATTATTCAAATGTATTATACAGAGGACCAACAGGAGCAATAGTCACATACCACAGAGCTGTTGCAGGAAAAAACAAACAGAAACTAGCCTTCCTCTATCCATTCATCCTGTGCAGAGGCCAAACCTGCTGCCAGCTGCTGCTGTCAGCACAAACTACAAGTGTGACAGACTGCATTTAGTCTGGATTCCTAAAGAACAAATCAAACTTCGGTTTCTTGTCTTTCTGTACTTTGAAGCTACTTGACGACTGATTTGCTGCCAGCCGTTTACATTGCTCCAATCAGAGCACAGAACGACACCACCTGACCCTCGTTCTTTCTCTACCTTCTTTGAAATGATGGCAGAACAACAACCTCTCCACCTCTCTCTTCCGTATTTTCTTGTCTCCGTTCTGTATCTTCTGCCTCCTGTTATTAGTGATGTGTGCGAAGCCAGTGTGTGCATGCAGATGGCGTTGTGAGCGTTTGTGTGTGTGTGTGTGTGTGTGTGTGTGTGTGTGTGTGTGTGTGTGT
>NW_022285567.1:2669-3395 GCF_004355925.1 Anarrhichthys ocellatus | reverse complement strand
AAAACATAGTTGATAAAAAGCCTCCATCGCTCACAGTAAGCACATGTTTGTGTTATTGTTGGAGACAGTAACACATCTTTGTTTCTACATCCCATAATAAACAGGTCTACGGGCAATAAAAGACAATAAGTGAGACTTGCAGCCACGGCCTCGTGGAGAGAGAAATGGTGAATGGACTTCCTTGTACGGGGTTTGTTCAGGGATTACGTTATGATATGATACGAAAACAGAAAGAAAAGCGGACGGACACAGAGAGACAATGGGAGCAGTGTTTCGTCACAACAAGGTCATGTGTGAGAAGGCCTCCGGGACCAGAGCTGACAAATGATTCATCGCTTACACAAGATATGAATGCCTAACAGTACCTCGGAGTCAATAAGTCACAGAGAAAGACTGAACATAGTCCTGTAGTGAGGGCTCACTGAGGCACAGAGAGAGAAGATGTGCTGCAAATAAAACAATGCTAACTTATTACAAAAAGGGTGCGAGGCCGGCTGAGTCAGCGCCAGATTTGCATCGTAACTTCCTGCACTGCCTGCCTGTGATGTCACCCGCTCCCGCTCTTCCGTCTTTTGACTGGAGGAGAAACTGTGTCACACTCTGTGACCTCGCTTTGACTGCAGCTCGGTGCAACCCGGCAGAACAGGACCGTCCGGCTACCGAGAGCTGAGAAAGTCCACAAGACACTCTGAAGCTGCAAGATCCTCCGACTCCTCGGCTAGTTGG
>NW_022285567.1:0-2569 GCF_004355925.1 Anarrhichthys ocellatus | reverse complement strand
GGGGGGGGGGGGGGGGGGGGGTGGGGGGGGGGGAGACAGCAGCAGATGCACAAGGATTGGTTACCTACCGTTTCACCACCAGGCTGAGGGTCTTGTAGGAGCCCTTCACCAGGCAGATCGCCTCCTGTCTGAAGCCAGTCAGGGGAATCTCGTTGATGTTGACGAGCTCATCTCCCACCTGGAGACTCACAGCTGCTGCCTGGCTGCCCTCCTCCACCTGGAGCACAAACACAGGAGAGGGGGAACTGAGACTTTAACAACAACAAAAACAACACACACACCAAGATATTTCAGGATGCTACCGGCAAAGCTAGCTGGTTAGCGTGACACAGGGCGTCATTAGAACACGTGGTTTTCTCTCAAAGCTTCCTCCAGAAAATCTGTTTCTATATCAAGAATATGTTGGGTCCAAGCGGCAACCTCCGGTTCTTTAAAGTGAAGTCGATGCTTCATGTGTTAAAGCTGCATTCTCTCTAGTGTCCAGCAGGGGGCGACTCCTCTGGTTGTATAGAAGTCTATGAGAAAATGACTCTACTTCTCTCTTGATTTATTACCTCAGTAAACATTGTAAACATGAGTTTATGGTCTCAATCTCTAGTTTCAAGTCTTCTTCAATACAGCATGATGTTCATTTAGTACATTATGGTCCATTTAGAGTCAAACAGACCATAAAGCAGGGGATGCTTTAGGGCGGGGCTACACGGTGATTGACAGGTCTCTACCAGAGACGTATATACCGTCTCTACGTCACTCCTCCTCAGTCCAGATATGGTCACTTCCTGTTCACTGGTTACAAAACAACATGGCGACGGCCGAAATGCTGAACTCGAGGCTTCAAAAAAACAGTCATCGAACGGACGAGTGACGTCACGATGATGACGTCCACTAAATATAAATGATCATATGCAGAGGTAAAATTTCCTGTGTGTATAAATAGATTTAAATATATGTAACATTTAACATTCTATTTCTAATTTAACAACAATAACACTACTTGGAAACGCTCTTTAATAAGAGAAAACTAGATGAAACCAAAGTGTCTTAATGAATGTCTTCCACTGTATGTGGATGTTACTGTGATGGGACAGTAGGAGCAGAACTGGTGCTGCACACAGATTGAGGATTAAATGCTTTAAATGCACATTGTGCTAAATATTTATATTTATCAGAGTGGCCACAGAAGAACTCAGTTTATAAAAAGGTACCAAAAGACGTCTTATGCCCGAGAGGTTCCCACCGTGGTGTTGTGACCTCATACGACCCGACCTTGGTGCTACTTTAAAAGCTGCGATAAGCAAAGCGCCGAATATTTACTGTTGCTTTTAAAGCCTAATGTGGTTTATATTCTGCTAACGGGAGCTCGTGGAGTAACGTTCACTGCTTCAGATCAGAAGCTCCTCATGAGAATTAAAGAGACAAGCAGTCATTGTTGTCAGTGTTTACAAACCATCTTTAAGGAAGGAAATCATTCATCAAAGACAAAATCTTTACACTTCAACACATCTATTAAGTCGTAAATATTTTCAAATATATGAACTAATATTATAAACTACTACCAGCAGTTATGAATCCTTTCTTCATGGCTGTCGATAAATCAAAACCAGGGGAAGTATGACTATAAAGACAAAAAGCTAAGAAGGAAATGTGGGAGAAATGCACAGAACAAGCAGCAGACTCTTGTTGACATTCTTCATACATTTTCTACGGTAACCGAAGAAACATTTACCAAAGTTTACCAAACAGCAGGACAGTCCGTTTCTACAGACCCGGCTCAGAGGACAGAAGAATACTTGATGTGAAAAAACAAACGGTGTAGTGTTTGTTTGAGGGCCGACACCTGAAATAACACGTCTGTCAACGGGAAGTACAGCCTCTGTGGAGCCGGTCTATTACCCGTCAGAACCAGAACCTGTACCATATCAAACCTACAGAACTACAGCGTTCAGGTCACTGCTGTCCTCAGCGTGGAGAGAAAAGCAGCGCGATGTCGGCACATTTACACACAAACACTGAGCTCTGCAGCTGATAGTCACTTCTGCACTGAACCTGTGAGGGGGGGGGGTATGACTCAACCACAGAGGTATGTGTACATTTACAGACCATTACGTCTGATATGGCCTTTATCCTCAGCACCAGACAACCAGAGCCAAGACAGCTCCTCAAAAGCCCCTTTTCCTTTTCTCCAGAGTACCAGTGTTCAGGCGTTTATGATGACTGGCTGGATTCCTGCGCTGGTCCTGATATGGAAGTGGATTTTGTAGAGAAACTGAATCACTGACTGATGCGTTTACAGTTTGAGTTTAAAATGGACACAAAACACCTCGGTTTCACTGAAGCAAGGTTGGTAACATTTAACCGAGGTGCACAAGCAGCAAGTGGACGTCACATTTAGGATCACTTCATGTCGGGCAAGATTAAAGGTGTAACATGTAAAAGCTGGTCACCTCCTCCACATCAATAGGAGGAGGAGGAAGCATTTCACCTCCATTACTGGGTCCATACCAGGAGGCCACCTCCGGTTCTGACTCCTCTGGTTGTATAGAAGTCTATGAGAAAATGACTCTACTTC
>NW_022285566.1:2167-3511 GCF_004355925.1 Anarrhichthys ocellatus | reverse complement strand
TGTGTGTGTGTGTGTGTGTCTGTGTGTGTGTGTGTGTGTCACCTGGTAGGAGTTGGGCCAGAACGTAGACACAGCCAGCTCGGCCTTCACCCAGCCTTCAGTAACTGTATCGGAGGCGTTCCAGACGGGGTTTCCCTGAGCGCCTCCGTTCACCTGCAGCCACACAGGAAGTATTAAAAAGATATGAATAACTCCACATGTGGAGAGAATTTTACTTGAATATCTAATTATTGTATTCATCGTCATTACTGATGATTTTCACACCATTCAGCAGCGTCTCTAGAACACACACACCTTGATGTAGATGTTGAGGGTACCGGGGCTCGCTCCGTCCCGGCTGGACAGCGAGTACAGGAAGTCGATGCAGTGGGTGTCGTTCTCCTTCAGGGTCGGCATGTAGATGTGAGCCTTCTGACCCGAGGCCCGGCCCGACGCATTCACCACCACGAAGGACCCTACAAGGACAGGGACCGGAGTTAGACCAGGATCAGAACCAGACGTGTTCACCACTTGTCTGTGTATTATAGACTACGCCCTCATTTATCCCCGTTACTGAACTGTGGAATGTGTTTCAGGTGAACTCTGTTGGTAGAAGTTTGCGCTCCATCATTGACATTTGTCGCCTCAGAAGAGCAGAAACAACTGAAGCAGTTTAATTTACAGGATTTGTATATCAGCGTCTGAACGTATCAAACCCCCCCGAGGGTTCTGAACCAAGACAGACACACATCTTCTCCGTGGACTCCAGATCTAAGTGTTTTAGTCTCATCTTTATGACTCAGGACGGAGCTTTAATGGCTCGACCGGCTCCATCTGGTCCACTGCCATCATCCAGGGACAGATACTGAATCAAGCGTGTGTGTGTGTGCGTGTGTGCGTGTGTGTGTGCGTGCGTGTGTGTGTATGCGTGTGCTCTGTAACTGTGAATAAAGCTCTTATTCTTTTTTCTGTTTTTATTTTCATTCAAGCTGTTTACTGATGAGTTGTAGCTTGTTCTAAAGTTCATGTTGAGATATTTAACTTAATAACTATCAACATAAGTAACGACATATGTAGATTTGATCTTATGTTTGTATAGTGTGTATAGTGTATATAGTGTGTATATAGTGTATATAGTGTGTGTATAGTGTGTATAGTGTATATAGTGTGTATACAGTGTGTATAGTGTATAGAGTGTGTATAGTGTATATAGTGTGTATAGTGTACATAGTGTACATAGTGTGTATAGTGTATATAGTGTGTATAGTGTGTATAATGTATATAGTGTATATAGTGTATATAGTGTGTATAGTGTGTATAGTGTACATAGTGTGTATAGTGTACATAGTGTACATAGTGTGTATA
>NW_022285566.1:0-2067 GCF_004355925.1 Anarrhichthys ocellatus | reverse complement strand
TATAGTGTGTATAATGTATATAGTGTATATAGTGTGTATAATGTATATAGTGTGTATAGTGTGTATAGTGTATATAGTGTGTATAGTGTATAGTGTATATAGTGTGTATAGTGTGTATAGTGTACATAGTGTACATAGTGTGTATAGTGTGTATAGTGTATAGAGTGTGTACAGTATAGTGTATATAGTGTGTGTATATAGCGTGTATATAGCGTGTATATAGTGTGTATATAGTGTGTATAGAGCAGGCATGGGCAAACAATGGCCCGTTGGGCTTTTGAATCCGGCCCGTCAAATATTGGTACAAAATTGTCCAAACTATAATAAAGACTAGTGCTGGGCGGTATACCAGTTTTAATTTCCCTATGATATGAATTCTTCACACACCGTCATACCGGTGCACAGAAACTACTGCTGTCTGTCTTCAACAGGTAGCAGAATATATTTATTGTCACTTTGAGTGCTGCGGTCGGAGCTACTTGTCTTAAGTGTATTGAGAAGGAACCCTAGTCATGGTCATAACTTTATAACATAACAATTAATAACCCACAACTAATGCTCTTTAACAGGGCAAAACACCACGACACAATAGTCTGTGACACATGAACAATTTGTAACACTAATAATTGTACATTTATAAAATTACACCACCGAACTGCATGCTGGGTACAGCTCACTCGCGAGCCTGCTTGCTAGCACAACAGTCTGCTAACAGCTGGGAGAGGCTCCGTCGCTACATTAACGTTACATTAAAGAACAGAACAGAGCGATGCAGGATGAACAAAGACAGACCAGAGATGCACCGATAGAGTTTGACACATAATAACGCTGATTACCGTGTAATATGTGTGGTATTTGTTATAAATGTATGTTGGTACATAGAGGGCCATAGGAAGCTGTACATGGAGGGGCTTAGGACCCAGGGGATTGTAAGTGAAGGAAACAGGAAGAGACGGAAGACACGCAACACAAACAGCTGTTCACCGCTGTCAAGATCCTGCAGACCAGTGATTCTCAACTGGTGGTTTTCAGTGGGTCGCGGGCCTTTGCTTTATGCAGCGGAGTTATTCACGCTGCTTTCCAGCATTTACGGCACTTGTTCAGCGGTGCAGGAAAAACACCGACCAATGCATTGTAAATCACGTCACGTGATGCAGTTTAGCCAATAAAATAAAGGTATTCTGATACGTTTCCTGACTCCAGTGAGATGTACCCACACCGTGACACAGGGGGGAGAGACAAGGAAAGACTTAACACAGCAGAGCTCTAATAATGTTAGATGTGAAAGTCAAATATCTGTATGATCCCTTCAAAGAATCAAATAGCTAAAATACCACAGTCATTAACCTTTTACAGTAAAAACATTGTACCAACAATGTCTGCTTAATAAGCAAGTGCACGATAAAATATGCATTAATGCCATGTAAGATCCCAGCTAACTGATGAACACCTCACATCTGTTGTGAGAATTACCACAACCAAACCTTTGCCCACCGCTGGTGTAGTGTGTCGAGTACAGAGTGTAGAGTGTGTATAGTGTGTATCGTGTATCGTGTATCGTGTGTAGTGTGTAGCGTGTGTATAGTTTGTAGTGTGTAGAGTGTGTATAGTTTGTAGTGTGTAGAGTGTGTATAGTTTGTAGTGTGTAGAGTGTGTATAGTTTGTAGTGTGTAGAGTGTGTATAGTTTGTATTGTGTAGAGTATGTAGAGTTTGTAGTGTGTAGAGTGTGTATAGTTTGTAGTGTGTAGAGTGTGTATAGTTTGTAGTGTGTAGAGTGTGTATAGTTTGTAGTGTATAGAGTATGTAGAGTTTGTAGTGTGTAGAGTGTGTATAGTTTGTAGTGGGTAGAGTGTGTAGATTGTGTATAGTTTGTAGTGCGTAGTGTGTAGTGCGTAGCGTGTAGAGTGTGTATATTGGGAGGCAATACAGTTTGGTCAGAGGCATGATGACCTCATTCCCTCTGATGATGGTGTTAACGGTTTAAAATGAGGTATACAGAATAATCTATGTTTCATTAATATAGCAACACACACACACACACACACACACACACACACACACACACA
>NW_022285565.1:0-3395 GCF_004355925.1 Anarrhichthys ocellatus | reverse complement strand
CTTCTTGTTTCACACGAGGAACGAACAGTCTGAACGGTCTGCTGACTGAAGGATTGCTGTTTGTTGGACCCATAAAGTGTGTGTTAGTGGTCTTCATATCTCCTCTTTCAAGCTTACGTGGATAACATCTAAAGAAATTGTGGGATATCTACAAATTACTGTGCATTATTTATCTTCGGTATATCTACAAATGCTTTATGAGACCAGCCCGGTCTAAAAGTCTTTTATTTGTCTCTATTTATTGATATCGATGTTCTTTGTTTTTGTGTAGTCTTGTGAATGGATGTGTGTTTGTGGTTCGGTTAAATGCCCGGCTGCAGAACAATTTCCTTCAAGATGTGAAGAGTTAAAGTTGACTGTAAACACAACTGTATTCGACAGAAGACAGATAAAGGTATCCAGCCTCAAACATTGGTATTTTTTCTCTGTGTAAATGTTACTTTAGTGCCCTAAAAACCAACAAACCTGAGAGAGCAGAGTCACAGTTCAGCTTCATATTGTCTGGCTGGCAAGAGTCTTTATCCCTTTATCCACACACAGCTCTCCATTTTAATTGAAATGAATTAAAGCTCAGTGTGTATTTTTAAAGTCACTAATAGTTCACAAAGTGCCAGGAACGTTGCTTAATTTGTTGCTGAAAGACAGAAACCACATATCAAACGGGGGTGCAGAGCGTGAAACAGGATCAGATGATTTAAAGGAGGCAAAAAAAAAAAGAAACGCACTCAGATTCGTTAAGACGTTAATTATTTAGCACAATTAAAACAAAAATAACAACACTGTCGCTGCTTTATTCTGCACCTGCAAGAAATGACACAGAAGATGCTTCAAAAGTCAATTGATTTCTGTCTTTTTTCAAAAACATATTGATTGTTATGAATATTAAGGGTGTGAGATAGTCTTTACTCTCTCATGTTGGTTTTGTAGGAGCTTTAATCCTGAGACATGCAGACGGACAGAAAGCAAGTTCGCATTTAAAGAATCACAGCTTCGAATGGAGAAAGGTCAGAGATGGAAGCAGAAATATCAATGCGTATGCAGAGAGTAACCTTTCTTCTGTGCGTGACATTAGATCATTCTTTGATACTGGAGGCTGGAGGGGGTACCGGTCCTCTCGGGGAATGGCGCTTATTTCCCAAAATGCCCTCTGCTTCATGCATAATTTAAATTCATTGCCTCCTTTTTTTGGCAAAAGGCGCTACAGTCGGCTTTTCTGTCTGTTTGCGGGTTGATGTGAGCGTTCTAATCCCGGGGAGTGCTGAGCAGCGACCGCTCCCCTCCACACGTTCTCACGGCCGCCGCCGCTGCCGTGGATTTTAGTTTTTTAAGCACTTCCCATGCAAAAAGCAAGGTGCTTGCAGAAATGTTAAGTCATGTGTGAGTGTCTGCTGAGTTCAGAGCGGCTGTTTAATAAGTGCTTTGCCTCTAAACGTGGTGTCAGCAGGAGGCTTATAAAGCACGGACGCCCTCAGAGCTGCTCGGCTCAACAAACAACAGAGAAAAGACTCGGCGGCCAAGTTCAGCTGGACCGCAGCCCGGAGGCCGACTTGGTCCAGCAACAACCAAGACCTCTGACTCCCGACTCTGTGTCTGTGAGTACGAGAGAGGCCTCCAGCTGTTGGCTTAGTTTAACATTCTGCAACATTCTTAGGTTCTTCAGTATGTATTGTGCGACTGCTGCTCGTAGATTCAGACATTAAATACTTTCTTTCTGTTTATTATCTAGACATTATTCTGACTCATGTGTTTCACTGCTCATACTTTCATTCTGGTCTGTTGTCTTTCAAGCTGCTCCTGTTTCTTTCTTACTGCTCCGATTCATTTTTACCTTTTTTTACGTATTCTTGTACATAAAATAAGAAGATGTACAAAGTGTTTGTACTGAAGCTGATGAATCCGAACTAACCAAAGTCACACAATAACACAAACTAACCGATGGAGTCGACGGTAGACCGGCTCACGTTCATCATTATGTGGATTATATTTCGTGGGCCATCTACAAATTACGACGCATTATTGTTTGCAGATGTTGCTGCAAATCCTGGATGAGAGCAGCCAATTCCTGCTTTCCAAAAGATTAAATTACAGTTTTTGTGAATGGAGTCTGGTGTCTTTAAAGAGAGCCGAGCTAACAGAGAGGTTAAAATATTCAGAATATAGCGTTCACTGTTTAAAATACGTCCACAGTAGTATATTACTTTGCTTTACGTCAGGTAAAGCAAAGTCATGGAGAAGAACCTCATACAAACACACCTCTAAACCCATCGAAAACATCTGGGAGTATCCACCACTAGAGCCAAATACCAACCACCACGATAAGAGCACTAACACCTGATCGACTTGCTCTGATCTCGAGGTTCTGTTTTCTGGAGATTCGCTGAATCAAAACCAGTTTTAAGACTGAATTTGTGGATTTACCACAAATCAAACTGGTATTCCAGCACATTCAGACTTGGACGGATGCCTCGCCCTGAGGCCACTGAGCACATCCATCACATCATGTCTGCCTTTCAAGTCTTTCCATCAGCTTTTTCTAAAGGCTTTAGAATCCGTGAAAACGTGTCTTACTCTGTATTATCCGAGCATCCTTCTTCTTCTCGCTCACCTTCCTCAGTTCAGTTTACACTCTCCTCTCTGTTTATGTTTGTCACTTATACGAGCAGCGTCTTTCTCAGGGGAGCCATCTTTGAACAGCTGATGTTTACGAGAGGAAGAGGAGGGAAACAGGCTGATGTCATCAAACATGTTGCTTCAGTACAACCTGTCTGCTCCACGACTCAATGTGTCACTAAGACAGAACAAAAACTAAATAAATATACATATGATAATATGATAACTCAAAAGTATCATTCTCACCAAGATACGACTCAAGTTCTCACACTTTTATCTCCAATTGCTTCCTCTTTTGTCATATTTGTAACATCTCTTATCTCTTCCTGCTTAAGTCAGATTTTTCACAATAAAAGCCTTCTAGCGGTTCTAAGGGCATAATCACGCCCATCCCTGGCACAATTTTATTGCGCAACACCTGGTGGTGAGTTTCGGTCGAGACTTTTTCTAAATAAACTAGTGAATGAAAACAGTTTGGTCAAAAAGAGATGTTGCACAGAAAAAAAACAACCTTTGAGAAGGTTCACTGTAAATAGGAAGTGGATGTAGTCATAGTGGCGTCACCTTTTGGTTTGTGGACTGCCGTTTTGAAGCCTTCAGTTCGGCATTTAGGCCGTCGCCATCTTCTTTTTTTGCAACCGGAAGTGACACAAAGAAGGTGACGCTAAGTAAAACTAAACGCTGAAGAATAGAAATTATCTTTCATGAAAGGAGTAAAGTTGTGATACAACTCCCATAGCCGTATACGTCTCTGGTAGAGACCTGTCAATCACTGTGTAGCCCCG
>NW_022285564.1:2218-3637 GCF_004355925.1 Anarrhichthys ocellatus | reverse complement strand
GACTGGAGGGGGACAGACTGGAGGGAGACAGACTGGAGGGGGACAGATTGGAGGGGGACAGAAAGGAGGGGGACAGACAGGAGGGGGGCAGACTGGAGGGGGACAGACTGGAGGGAGACAGACAGGAGGAAAATCGGGAGGGGGACAGACAGGAGGAAAGACAGGAGGAAAGACAGGAGAGTGACAGACAGGAGGGGGACAGAATGGAGGGGGACAGAAAGGAGGGAGACAGACTGGAGGGGGACAGACTGGAGGAAAATTGGGAGGGGACAGACAGGAGGAAACAGGAGAGTGACAGACAGGAAGGGGACAGACAGGAGGGAGACAGACAGGAGAGGGACAGGAGAAAAGACAGGAGAGTGACAGACAGGAGGGGGACAGACAGGAGGACAGACAGGCGAGGGACAGACAGGCAGATAGGGGGCATGGGGCACCATGTGACTCCTCCTGAACCAATCAGGTAACAGAGTATGTTTGCAGGTAAGCAGCGGTGTCTGGATCTGAATGTCATCCCCGTTCTCCTGGACCTGGTGTCCAGGGACAAAGAGAAGGAGGAGGAGAGGAGGAAGGCCCTGGTCCTGTACTCCCTCAGGGCCCTGACGGCTCTGGCCGAGGCCCCGGTGGGCCGGGTCCTCCTTCTGGAGCAGCTCCCCCTGCTGGTGAGGAGGAGCGAG
Organism: Anarrhichthys ocellatus; assembly: GCF_004355925.1. Classification (NCBI taxonomy): domain Eukaryota; kingdom Metazoa; phylum Chordata; class Actinopteri; order Perciformes; family Anarhichadidae; genus Anarrhichthys; species Anarrhichthys ocellatus. The sequence continues at coordinate 2,963 of NW_022285564.1, read as the reverse complement.
GCTGAGGAGGAGGGCCAGGACATCCGGAGGGCCGCTCAGACCGCCGTCATGGTCGTCACCTGGACCCCCTGAGACCTTGAGACCGCTGACCTCCAGAACAGAGCCTTAATAAACAATGATTCTTATTCATTCATTGTTTATTGTTATTTGTTAATTACTCATCGCTAGAGCTCGACTCTTTATGTCTTTCATTGTGAAGTCGTTTATTTTACATGATACACATAATAAAAGAATTGTCCCTTTTAATGTTAATATTCATGATTCATTTGTTCTCTAAATAACTTATTTAATACATAATCAAACAGAGTTTTATGTTGAAGGCCATTAGAGACGTAAAACTGAACCTGAATCAGTTGATAAACAGAGAAGACTAAACAAGCTAAATGTAAAAGTGAGTAAAGATAAATCACATGAAACATATTATTATTATTAAATGTGTTTCCTAGAATAAGAAACGAGCCAAACGTTCTATGAAAAGCAATAAAATCACTTTACTTCTTTAGATCCAGAACATAAAGACTCCATGAAGGCCTCTCTTCTGCTTGAGTACCATCACCTGCAGCGTGGTCCTCTCCTCTGACCTGCTGCTCTGAATGAAGCGCTGCTCTCACATTAAGGCCATCGGCTCCTCTGTCTGATGCTGCTGGAGCTCTGGAGGCCGACACAAAGAGGAGGAGGAGGAGGAAGAGGGGGTGGAGGAGGAAGAGGAGGAAGAGGAGGAGGAGGAGGAGGAGGAGGAGGAGGA
>NW_022285564.1:0-2208 GCF_004355925.1 Anarrhichthys ocellatus | reverse complement strand
GAGGAAGAGGAGGAAGAGGAGGAGGAGGAAGAGGAGGAAGAGGAGGAGGAAGAGGAGGAGGAGGAGGAAGAGGAGGAAGAGGAGGAGGAGGAAGAGGAAGAGGAGGAGGAAGAGGAGGAGATGAGCCATGTTATTTAGATGTTATAGATATTATATATTATATCAGGGAAGATTTACTGTGAGGAACATAAACATCGTCATTAAACAAAATAAGTTCTTTGACAGTAAAATGATGATTTTACTGTCAACAAGATCATGAATCTGACGTTTGATGTACTTTAAAACATATATATATATATATATATATATATATATATAATATAATGATATAACATAACATAACATAATACAATGATACATAATATGATGTCATTTATAATAATATATGTCCAGAGAGAGAGAGACAGGTTATGGACTGATCGAGACACGCACGCACACGCACGCACACACACACACTGCTGCTATCACGCACACACAGGAGCGCGCACCCTCACGCGCTCCCCTCGTCTATATTTGGGAGCGCTCGCGCAGAGACAGACAGTCGGTGACGGAGCTGCTGGATGTTTCTGACCGACAACAAACAGGTAAGATCCTCTCTCTGCTGAGCGCGTGCGACCACACATTTCACCTGTAATAACCGGAAGTCCTGATGTAGAATATAATATAAATGTTATTATATTACACGCTTCATACGGTGTGTTAAATAACGTACAACACAAAACTCCACAGGGGTTATAGGACGATTCTAAGAATGTTATTAGGCTTAAAATAATGTAATAATAAGAACACATTAAAGATGTGTGTGCGATGTTTTGATGTCCAGCGACACTGGAGAGTGACGTTTGTATTAAATATACACATTAATATAGAGGTATCAGAGGAATACTACCAGATACTGTCGGGGTTAAATTACCAGGTTTTTAGCGGGACTCTGGTGCGACTCTCCCCGGCTGCGGTCGACCTTGTCCGGGGGAGGGGGAGAGCCGGCGCTGTGTCACGCCGGGCTGTGGTGCGTCGCAGCGGGCAGAGGAGCTCCGACGTCCCCCCCCCCCGTGTTATGTTTAAATATATAAAAACACACCGTGTTTATTCTTCGGACTGGAGAAATATTCAGATATTTATTCACTTAATGTGAAGTTATGTAAGAGCTGCTGGGAGGTGAGCACACCGCGGAGGAGAGGAGGAGAGGATGGAGGAGAGGACAAGAGGAGGATGCAGGATGGAGGAGAGGACAAGAGGAGGATGCAGGATGGAGGAGAGGAGGAGAGGAGGATGCAGGATGGAGGAGAGGAGGAGAGGAGGATGCAGGATGGAGGAGAGGAAGATGCAGGATGGAGGGAGGAAGATGCAGGATGGAGGAGAGGAAGATGCAGGATGGAGGAGAGGAGGATGCAGGATGGAGGGAGGAGGATGCAGGATGGAGGAGAGGAAGATGCAGGATGGAGGGAGGAGGATGCAGGATGGAGGAGAGGAGGATGCAGGATGGAGGAGAGGAGGAGAGGAGGATGCAGGATGGAGGAGAGGATGGAGGAGAGGAGGATGCAGGATGGAGGAGAGGAGGATGCAGGATGGAGGGAGGATTAAGAAGGAGAGGAGGGTTTTATGTAACCCCCCCTCATCCAGCATCGAACATCTGCCGGTCGGCCTCCTCTCTCGTATCTGTGTTATCTTTGAGTACTAGTATGAAATAGGTCAGTATTTTTACATGTACGTGCAGCTTTATACTCCTCCAATACATCTCATAGAGAAATGTTGTACATTTACTGCATTTATCTGATGGGTACTCTGATGTGCTGACATTATGTGATGTAGTACTACTTCTACTGTAGTACTTCTACTGTAGTACTACTTCTGATGTAGAACAACATCAACAACAACCATAATGATAATAATGATAATAATAATAATACACTATGAAAGGAGCCATTCTGCATGATGAACACTTTTACTTTTGGTACTCAAAGTACATTTGACTGATGAAACTTGTGTCACCTTTTGAATTCAGGACTTAAAGTTATGAAGTTATTGTTAATAGTGTTTAGTTTGATGGGGTCAGAGATGATGACATCATGTGACCTGTCATCATGTGACCTGTCAGACTAACTGATGACTCTCCGTCCCATTGAAGCTGCTGAATAAAGAGTCCGGAGTCCTGAGGGAGCTAGAAACAACCTGCTGTGTGTGTGTGTGTGTGTGTGTGTGTGTGTG
>NW_022285563.1:0-3432 GCF_004355925.1 Anarrhichthys ocellatus | reverse complement strand
CGAACAACTACTCGCGCGCACAACTGACGCGCGTGGCACCACGACAAAGAGATCAACGCGCACATGCTCCGCCGGTAAAGTTCGTTAAATCGAACTGATCGGCGGTACCGGACGCCGAGAAAATGTGTTCGAAAAGCGGACTACTTTTTTGTGTCGGTGCGGCGAATTTATTTCACTTTGCCTAAGGAACGGTGGTGCTGCGGACTCCCATTGCCTAGGGAAAAAACCCGGATGTAAACTCAGCGAAACTCTATGGAGAGAAAGTCTGTACACACACACACACACACACACACACACCCTTTATGGCTCTAGAGACCCGGGTCGTCCGCCCTCAGTCTGCCGCTTTTCGGGCTCCATGTTCGGTTGCTCGCTGCTGAAATTACCGGGACTGTATTGATAATGGTATTAGTATCGATAATGGTACTAGTGTCGATAACGGTACTAGTGTCGATAACGGTACTAGTATCGATAACGGTACTAGTATCGATAATGGTACTAGTATTGACAACGGTACTAGTATTGATAACGGTACTAGTATCGATAACGGTACTAATATCGATAACAGTACTAGTATTGATAACAGTACTAGTATCGATAACTGTACTAGTATTGATAATGGTACTAGTATTAATAACGGTACTAGTATCGATAACGGTACTAGTATCGATAACTGTACTAGTATTGATAATGGTACTAGTATTGATAACTGTACTAATATCGATAACAGTACTAGTATAGATAACAGTGCTAATATCGATAACAATACTAGTATCGATAACTGTACTAGTATTGATAATGGTACTAGTATCGATAACTACTAGTATTGACAACAGTACTAGTATCGATAACAGTACTAGTATCGATAACAGTACTAATATCGATAACAGTACTAGTATCGATAACAGTACTAATATCGATAACAGTACTAGTATTGATAACAGTACTAGTATCAATAACTACTAATATCGATAACAGTACTAGTATTGATAACAGTACTAGTATTGATAACAGTACTAGTATCGATAACTACTAGTATTGATAATGGTACTAGTATCGATAACGGTACTAGTATCGATAACAGTACTAGTATCGATAACAGTACTAGTATAGATAACAGTACTAGTATCGATAACAGTACTAGTATCGATAACAGTACTAGTATTGATAACAGTACTAGTATCAATAACAGTACTAGTATTGATAACAGTACGAGTATCAATAACTACTAATATCGATAACAGTACTAGTATTGATAACAGTACTAGTATCGATAACTGTACTAGTATTAATAATGGTACTAGTATCGATAACGGTACTAGTATCAATAACAGTACTAGTATAGATAACAGTACTAGTATCGATAACAGTACTAGTACCGATAACAGTACTAGTATTGATAACAGTACTAGTATCAATAACAGTACTAGTATTGATAACAGTACGAGTATCGATAACTGTACTAGTATTGATAACAGTACGAGTATCGATAACTGTACTAGTATTGATAACGGTACTAGTATCGATAACGGTACTAGTATTGATAACTGTACTAGTATTGATAATGGTACTAGTATCAATAACTGTACTAGTATTGATAATGGTACTAGTATTGATAACAGTACTAGTATTGATAACAGTACTAGTAACGGTACTAGTATTGATAACGGTATTGTTGACATACACGAAGAAATGTGTTCTCAATTATATGTTATCTATTTGTATTGTCATGTGCAGACCTTGTAGAGTTAATTTGGGTACTGTGTGATGGACAAGGAGAGCAGCCAATAAGAGGTGCTGAAGGTGATGTGTCAATAAAGTTTTACTTTTGGACAGAAGAGTTCCACTGAACAGAAGTGATGCCCCACGTTGTTTTATTCCTCCGTCATTATATTCGAGTTAGCACTGGGTATACACACCAGAATCGCTGTACAATCCACATCTGCTAACAGGTACTAGTATTGATAACAGTACTAGTATTGCTAATAGTACTAGTAACGGTACTAGTATTGATAATGGTACTAGTATTGATAACAGTACTAGTAACGGTACTAGTATTGATAACGGTACTAGTATTGATAACAGTACTAGTATTGATAACAGTACTAATATTGATAATGGTACTAGTATTGATAACGGTACTAATATTGATAATGGTACTAGTAATAGTACTAGTATTGATAGCAGTACTAGTATTGATTACGGTACTAATATTGATAATGGTACTAGTATTGATAACAGTACTAGTATTGATAACGGTACTAGTATTGATAACAGTACTAGTATTGATAACGGTAATAATATTGATAATGGTACTAGTAATGGTACTAGTATTGATAACAGTACTAGTATTGATAACGGTACTAATATTGATAATGGTACTAGTAACGGTACTAGTATTGATAATGGTACTAGTATTGATAACGGTACTATTGATAATGGTACTAGTATTGATAATGGTACTAGTACTACTAACTATATTATCAGTCTGTAGATCATCTTTAATATAAACTATATTTTTATGTATAACTGTAGAATAAAAACTATATTTCTGTAATATAATGAGGATATTTACACAAAGTAGTTCCATAATTACTGTCCAGCAGCTACAATATTAAAATAGTTATGTATTATTTATTATTGCTTTGAGTTACATCCAGACGAGCTGAAGATGTTATATTATATTTATTTATTATATGATGTCAGGCAGCGCGTGAGCAGCGTGGGTCTGCAGGTGAAAGGTGAAACAGGTGAAACGTCTCGAGCTTCGTGGACTGGAGAGTTTTTCTGCGCACCGTCTTTCTTCCGTTCTTTATGTCATTTCCTGTGATGAAAAATGGCCACAGCTCGAGGAGGCGATTGAAAAAAATTAAAAACTTTGCAGCCAGAAAGCCGGAGCCAGAGACCTGGGATCGGTGCTCGGTGCGGACCGAGTGGAGGAGGAGGAGGAGGAGGAGGAGGTGAGTCCACATCTTCAGACCCGGAGGACGGAGGCTCTCCGCGGGTCTTCGCTGCGTCTCCGCAACGAGAAGGTGGGTCTCCGTTTCCGTGTGCGTCGGTATAGCTGCTCGGTAGCCACGGTGGCCAAAAATGGCTCCCGAAAACAGCAGGCAGATTGCCAGCATGTCGATCTGCAGACCGGAACCGAGAGAGACTCTGCAGAGAAGAAGAGAACCCCGTCCGGGTCTCATGGGGGTCTGAGATTAACTGAGATTATCTGAGATTATCTGAGATTATCTGAGGAAGAGCAAGACAAGTTCTACTTTAGTTTAGAGTGTTTGTAAAGTGTTGAGTCTGCAGAGAGGAGGAGGAGGAGGAAGAGGAGGAGGAAGACTAATAGCAGGATGAACACACCTACACTTTAAACATCTTATTATATAATTATATTATATATATATATATATATATATATATATATATATATATATATATATA
>NW_022285562.1:0-3398 GCF_004355925.1 Anarrhichthys ocellatus | reverse complement strand
ACTGCACGTTGGACTGTACGGTAGACAGGACCGGTGAGGAACCACATCCACAATCATCTCACAGCCTTAACAGGGTCGTCACACGTCTGGACCTGCTAGACGCATGGAGAACCAAACATCCACAATCCAGACAGTACACATGGGTGAGAGTCAACAATAACAGGGTGAGTGCAGCCAGATTAGACCAGATATACATTTTACAGGGTCTCAGCTCCAGATTGCTCCACAGTAGCATCAGTCCAGTTGGCTTCAGTGACCACCACATCATCACCAGTTGATCATTTCACCAGGTCAAGGGTCAAGTCCTACTAGCTCTTCTTCTTCTTCTCCTTCTTCTCCTTCTTCTTCTCCTTCTTCTTCTTCTTCTTCTCCTTCTTCTTCTTGTTCTCCTTCTTCTCCATCTTCTTCTTCTTCTTGTGCTCCTTGTTCTCCTTCTTTTTCTTGTTCTCCTTCTTCTCCGTCTTCTTGTTCTTCTTGTTCTCCTTCTTCTTCTTCTCCTTCTTTTCCGTCTTCTGCTGCTGCTGGCGACGCAGGTTATTTTAGCTCCTCACTAACACCAGATGTTTGCAGTATGTCTGTGAGTTAGTTCATTTTGGGCACACTGACATGACAGCCATGCTTCCCAGAGGATGAACCCTTTTGAGTTTGGACAGTGTAACACAACATCTCAATGACCAATACTATGTAAAAAACTACCGCCTATAGATATACATGCAATTTAGAGTAGAAGTTCATGCTCTACAGAGGATGAACCCTTTTAATTTAAGACAGTCTAATGCAAGTATTTGAAAAACTACCGCCTGGATATCCATGAAGGATAAAAACTAATAATTAATTATTGGTTTAAAATGTTTGTAAATTCCAAATCATTCCTCTGGAGCCAGCATATTGAATAAAAACAGATTTGTTTAAAGGTTTAAATTGAGGTCTGGTCTCAAACTGGATCTTTATGGATCAGGTTTTGAGTGTTGGTGAGGATTGTCATGTCTGAAATATCATGCTGCAGCTTTAAGCTTTCACTTCATTCATTCTGTTATTATACATGTATGATGTTGTATTGCTTAAAATAAGTGTCTCAGGTTGTTGTTTTGTTTGAAATAATAAATTAAACTTACAGTTAGAACTATACACACTTTTTCCTTCTGTGTCTCTTTTCTGTCCACACTGGTTCTTCTACTTTTTAGTTGCATTACTAATAGTGAAACACACACACACACACACACACTCGCTCATTTCCTCCCCCCTCCATGCATGTGTGTGTGTTGGATTGATTGTACCTCGGGTTACATATTCTGTCCACATTTCACTTCTGCTGCTTCTCTCCTTCACATTCGTCTCTGGAGCTCCGGCCGACCGACGGCTATTACTGTCTCATTAAAGGGAGGCTGGGGAGACTGATGAATCAATCAAACTTCCTCTCGCTGTGCCAGAGAGGGAGAGACGGATCGAGAGATGGATTTTTGTCCCCGGCGAGAGAGTATATCCCAGGGTGCACCTCTTTACAAAAATGGTGTCAGAGGGTGTATATGCTGAGGCGGCACGCTGAGTCCAACAATAGCCGAGCTTCTATTTTCATACATTTAGTAGGATTGCATTGGCAGCGAGGGGACGGGCTGTGCTTTCGTTATGTCCTCGCTCACACTCAACAAAAGAATCTCGGTAATTAGACAGAAATAACCGAATCTGATTCCTCCAGCAGACATTTAAAGCTGCTCTCCTTTCCTTCTGTCGGCCGTCACGCCGACTCATGGAGCAGAAGAAGTGAATATTAGTGAATATAACAGTGTTCATGTCCAGAGAAGAATAATAAGAGCTGCAACTCATGAGTGTGGAAAACGTCAGGGGTCCTCAGCGTTCATATGTTTTTTAATTGATTTATTGATTTAGAGAACAAGAGTCTACCATCGTCCTGGCAGCTGTTTGTCGTATTCAGGACACTTTGAGCTTAATAGCAACGTTAGCATGCTAACATTCTGATGTTTACCAGGAATTACATTCACCATGTTAGCTTTGTTAGCTTTGTTAGTGTGCGTAGTACAGTTGAGGTGGAAGTTACTACGATGAGCTTTCATTTCCTGTTGATTGTGTCACCCCCTGTGGACTAACGTGGTAGTGTTTCTGAGCACCAGAGTCCCTTTAGAAAACCTCTCATTTTACAGTGGACTCATTGATGAGAGGATCAATACCATTCATGTTTGTGCATCTAATATGCAGCAAGAACTAGGAGTCCATTAGCTTAGCTTAGCTTAGCATAAGGACTTGGGGCGGATCAGCCAGCCTGAAACCTCAAACATAAACCAATAAAGCTCAGCAATGAAACTTAGAAGTGTTGCATTCCACTTGTTTCATCTGAACAGAATCAGTAATGTAAAAGCAACGTGTTGTGGTTTTGTTCTGGAGCAGCTTCTTGGCAATCAACAACATATTTGCATTAATATTAAATGTAACTGATGTTAACTGATGTTTGTCCTTCCTGCTTCTTTAAACTAATCTTCTACTCGTGGACTGAAGACATTAATACAGTCAGGTGTGTGTCTGACCTCTGGAGAGTGTGATTCATTTAAACTCCATCCCCAATGTGTTTGGACGTGTTTCCGCTGGTTAACGTGTTATTATCGCGTTAACGCATTAATTAATTAATGCCAACAATTATTTTATCTCAATTATTTTTTTTTTTTTTTAATTGAAAGACAAGAGACAATACATATACATAACAACAAGAGGATGACAAGAACAGTGGGATAAAAGCCAGCAGACATCCTATAGTCAGTTGTGTATGTATGTGTGTGTGTGTGTGTGTGTGTGTGTGTGTGTGTGTGTGTGTGTGTCTGTGTCTGTGTCTGTGTGTGAATGTCCTTGAGCCTTTTGAGATGGGAAAAAAAAACAGGTAATTATTTTTAATTTATTATTATTGTAACAGACTGTCTCATGTTTATCGTTTTGTATTGGAGATGATATGTCCCTTCAGGGTTGCCGTAGAGAAAAGGCGACTTCCGCTTCTGGTCGAGGGGGGGGGCGGCAGAAATAAAGAGAGAAGCTGCACCAGCTGTTGCTCTCCCTGGAGACTACTGGACATCGCTGCGGTAAAGTCAGCAGACACTCAGATCTCCGTGGTCAACTCAGCAGACACTTACATGTTAGTGCACCTATATGCTGACATTCACGGTAAACGCATTCAAACGGCACAGATCGGGAGCGAGCGAAGGACTTTGAAAGTTAGCGGAAACATTAACGTTCGACAACATCCGGTTTCTTCAGACGAACATCCGGTTTTCAGAATAAGATGCCAACAAAGTATGAATTATATTCACATTAAGTATAAAACATGCTGCCTGCATCTCGTGAACCAAATGTTATTGCCCTTTTGTTCATATAGCAGTACTTTAAAATAAAAGTGC
>NW_022285561.1:0-3400 GCF_004355925.1 Anarrhichthys ocellatus | reverse complement strand
GCACACACACTCTCTCACTCACACACACACACGCACACACACTCTCTCACTCACACACACACACACACACACTCACACACACAGCGCTCAACAGAGGGCCCATCGGATCAAATTAACATCAAGTCTGTCGCTTCCATCTGAAGTCATTTGTTAGAAGATCTTCAGTCCAGTCAGACTGCTGGGAGCTAATGAGAGCCTGCTGTGTGTGTGTGTGTGTGTGTGTGTGTGTGTGTGTGTGTGTGTATGTGTGTCCTGACTTTCATATTTGGTTATTTTATCCATAAACAGTTGCTACATTGAATATTCAGAAAATGTTTATAACACGTGTATCAATGTCGATATATAAAGTCAGAAATATACAGTGATGAAGATTTTACCCATAGTGCATCACTCCTAGATTCGCCTAATTCTTGAAGGATAAAAAACTGAAGATAGAAGTCAATGCCACGTGACCTGTTTGATTATTATGTTGACAAGTTTGTCTGCAATTAATCCTTGTTGAACAAACATGTATTTTATATTTCTATATTTGGTGACCGTGCCTAAACCCGAGTGATCTGATACCTTAAAGGGTCAGATTAAAGCATTTAGGGGGATTTCTTAGAAAGAAACAGAATATAATATTCATAACTATGTTTTCATTCGTGTAAAATCACCTGAAACTCAGAATGGTTACAGCTTAGAATGAGCCCTTCATATCTACATAGGGAGCAGGTCGCAGTCCGCCATGTTGCATCGCCATGTTTCTACAGTAGCCCAGAGCGGACAAACCAAATGCTTTTGAGGTTTTTACGTCAGCTGAAGGACACCGTATCACACCGAGATCCAAACAGCTTCACTTTGTCTGCTTCCCACCACGTAATGATGAATCCCACTGCTCTTCACGGCCAGACCTGCCCTGCTCAGCGTAGCTTAGGTTAGGGTTAGGCATTGACCTGGAGTAGTTAGGGTCAGGACAGCTCATTGGTCAGAGCACAAGACCCAAAACAATCCAGGATACCAGCATGCTGTGAAAGCCTCGACTGGCCAGTCCTCGCGGTTGGATGCTGCACAGGGCGGGTCTTGCCGAGAAAAGCAATGGGATTCATAGTAACGCGTTCCTACGACATCTACCGGCATCAAAACAGGAAGTCAGTGATAAAAACGGTGAAGCCCGCCTCTTGCTTTGTTTGATTGGCTGCCTGGGCCATGACATTGACGAGCAGTAAACATTTATGCGCGTCTACAAATGCTAGAAACCTGATAACCAGAGTGGATGTCCGTCTTCTGTTTGGTTAAAAAAATCTGTCGCTAACAGTCACGTAGCTGAGAGACACAAACGTGACAGAAAGCTGGTTAATAAGACGACAAACGACAAAACCGATGCGACATTCTCAACGCACCTCAAAAAGAGTCATCACTTATGACGGCAAAAACCGAGAAACAAGATGAAAACAATTTTTAAATGAATTTGACTGACGGTTGATTAACTTTGAAGGGCTTGTTTGCCCGAAGCACGTGTGTGTGTGTGTGTGTGTGTGTGTGTGTGTGTGTATGAAAGCACAAGTTAACAACACTTTTCATTTAGAAGAGACTCATATACTAATATAACACACTCAATCTTCCAATCACACACACACACACACACGTTTTCTCACACCCCGCTCACGTAGAGCGAAGACATGACCTGTCAATCACAGAGTCCAAACATCCAGCAGGGTTTCTAATTGCCTGAAATCAATCTGAAGCAAGTCGACTCGGGCTTTCGGCTCCAATCCCAGCTCACCCTCATCACCGCCGACATCAAGGGCCTCAGAGCGGCCGCGTTCAAACCGCCCGCGACAGCTCCGCCTCGTCCGCGCCCATTCGATCCAATAACCTTCAACTCGTCCACCGCGGCCCCATCAGCGCCGCGCGCCTTCTTTTTTTTTTTACCTTGGAGATCAAATGCTCTGCGCTCCTTTCTCCCTCTGGAGTATTCAAATTAAGCGGCTTCAAAGACGCCCGAGACCCGCTGCTGCGATACAAAGACTTGTTACTAGTGATTTAGCTTCTGCAAAAGAGACCAAGAACAGCTCGGCCTTTTCTGCGTCTGAAGGGTTTTCGGTCTTCTTCTTCTGCTGTTGGACATTTAAGCAGCCAAAAAGAGAAACTCTGGACATTTCCAGAGAACAGTTTAAACTGTTTTAATAAAACAATGGAGCTCGAGCTGGTGAGACAGATCGGCATCGCGGTTAAAAGTGGATTTGTTGGGCAGGGAAGGACGTCCTGCAGCTTTAAGCAACACCTGATGAGCCAAACACATAAATGGCTGATTATTTTTATTTCCTATTCTATTTTTAATTTGTTAAGAATATTTCCAGGGTTGAAAACAGATCTCGTGTCGAGGTTTAAATACTGCTTTTAATTACAACCAAAAGAACCAGGACAGCTATCAAGCTGCTATAAGGTGAGCTTAGAGAGAATCTCACCATGTGTTCTTATTGAAATACCACAGAAGAAGAGACATTACAGTCCACCATGCTGAGATGGTCTCACATAAAGTGTATTTAGTCTTGTTTTAAAGATATTTTTTATTGTTGCACTGGTTCAGATGAAACAGCTGGTTTCCTGTCTCCTCTTCTTCTGTGGTGTTTCTACGTGGTCGTTACGATCCTCCTCGGTTTAAACTCACAGTAAAACTAAAACTTTCTGTGTTGTGTTACAAAATAAAAACGTTGACGTGGTGGAAAACTGGACATTAAAGGCCGTTACAGATCGATCAAATGCCACCCCACAGAAAACAACTACACATCAGGGACTTTAAAAACTGCTCGCTCAGCAAACAAACATCAAACTTATGAGAAACAAAATTTAGTTCTGAATATGAAGCTTATTCTGCCTAAACTTCCTCGTTTCTTTGTGAACATTGAAATCACTTTGAACAGGATTATTTTGTGTAAAACGAGTTAAACTCATGAACGCTTCTTAAAACTTCCTCCATGTGCTCCGTCCCGCCACACACTTCCGGTTCCTATTGGACTGAAGTTTAACTGCAAAACTAACAATGTCAACCTCTCATGAGACGTTAACAGGAAGGAGCTTTCTGACACTGGGACATAATTCTGTTTTGATTCCTAAAAAGTGTTTTTAAACCAAGCTCATAGATTAAAGTTGCATTCAGAAACGTATCCAAACTTTGCGGCGTATTCAACTTTGATTCCTGATTTCTTGAACCAACACGTGCCGGTCAGAGGTTTCTTACCTTTTCACGGCTTCTTCCAGATCAATCAATAAATCCTTGAAATCCACAAATGTGTTTCAAATACGATTAAAAAGAAGTCAGAAAGTTAAAGTTCGTCCGGACTTAAAGCTGCAAACACACTCTGCTGCTGCCATGTGGGAGATGGTGACAGACTGACGCACCAGCAGAGAGAGAGAG
>NW_022285560.1:0-3400 GCF_004355925.1 Anarrhichthys ocellatus | reverse complement strand
TTCTCATAGACTTCTATACAACCAGAGGAGTCGCCCCCTGGTGGAGACTAGGGAGAATGCAGCTTTAACACATGAAGCTTTGACTTCACTTAAAGAACCAGAGGTTGACGTCTGGTTACACACAGTGTGTGTCTGATGCACATTGTCGTTGGCTAGAATGGGGTCGTCTCGTCACCTTTTGGGAAAAACTAGCAAAGCCGTAACCGTAAAAGTTGATTCCCTACCTCGTCTTTGCCGTAAACCCCAAGATTAAACCTACAGGAGACCTCACGCGATGATCATTGAACTACTGCATGTCTGCAACCGCGACCAGACTTCCTTCAGATTTACAAATGACTTATACCTAAAACTCTCAAGTTGACCGTCATAATGTTTTACTGGAAAACATGTACAATTAAATAGTGCAAAAATATATACATATAACATAAACAGCATATTGGACTCTAGAGTCAGTGTATGGTTTGTCCGCTCTGGGCTACTGTAGAAACATGGCGGACTCTGTGAAGAGGACTCTCTATGTAGATGTGACTCATTCTGAGCTCAGGAAAACACATGCCTGCATATAGATCCCCCTGAATGCTTCACACTGGCCCTTAAAACACAGTTTCTCTCAAATATCCCAGGTCGCCTCCGCTGCAGCTCACTGGTCTCTCATATTGTGTCTCCTCTCCAGTTTCACCTGGCTGTCGGCTCAGGTGCACAGCAACATGATGATGCATTTCTCAGGTCGCATCACCGACAGCTTCGACAGGGAGTTCCGCTGTCTGTACGCCGACTCTCAGATCATAGACTGCTTCTTTAACCCCGAGGACGAGGGGATGCCCTACTACCAGCCCTTCCAAGCCATGATGACCCCCGGCGGCATGGGGCTCGGGGGGCTCGGCCCGGTCATGGGGCTGGATTTACTCTCTGACAGGTACCAAGCTGGAGGCACCGCCTTATCAAATATGTACTTATTTTCATACATTTCCAGAACAGATATTTGAACATTGAATAAAGCCAGTTTTAAAATGATTGTTTAATTTTGTCGACATATTAGAGTCAAAGGTTTTTACTGAGGGAATCTATAATCTCTTTGTTTCACTCCATAAATCAGTTTTGTTTTTTAATACAAAAGTCAGGTTCCAGTAATAATTGTTGTTATTTTATGTGCTGTAGTTTTTTGGAGTTTGTTCTCTGAAGAAACAGTTTATTTTTGTATTTTGCTCGTACTTCTACGGTATAAAATACAGACGGAATCATCAAAGAGTATTTGGTGTACTGATCTTGACTTCCCCTTCCTCCTCCAGCAGGCAGAGGGACCGGGTGTCCTCCGAAAACTCCAGCAGCCAATCAAGTAACAGCATGTCCAGTGTGAAGGCTGCACCCGGGATGAACTCCAACACCGTCTACAAAGTCACTCAAAGTCACGACAAGAAGGAGTCCAACAGCAACCCCCACCTGAGCTCCGAGAGGAGAGGGTCAGGACAGACGCTGACGCCTCAGAGTCACGTCACAGTGGGACCACGAGTCTCCGCTAACGGAGGAACCAATCACAGCCCAGCTATGGACCGACCGCCGCCGCCCTACGGTCAGCCGATGGGCAGCGAGTGGAACAAGTCGAAGCCGACGGACGCCATGTGGTCCAATATAGGCGGCACCTCTTCCAAGTTCCAGGGGTCGGGGTTGTACGACCACAAACCGAGCCTGTTCCACAGCGCCGGGCCCATCGCCGGTACCCCCAACTCAATCCTCAACCCCAAGACCCAGACGCCCTCCCCGGTCAACGACGGCAAACTCACCCATAAGCAGAGGCCTCCCTCCAACCAGCTCCTCAACAAACTCTCGGACCTCTTCCTGCCCCCCTCCAAAGACAACTACAACTTCCGGAGGTCACCGTCCCCTCAAGGCACCGCGCCCTGGGGGGGGCCGGACCTCTCCAAATCGGAGCCGGAGAGCCAGCAGAGCCCGCCGCCGCCGCCACCGCCGCTCTCCCCGACCGTGCTGATGAACCGGCAGGACCAGAAACGAATGACGCTGGGCCACAGCAAGCTGGACCTGGTGAACCAATACAACCAGGCGAAGTCCAAGCAGGTGTACAGCCGCTTTGAGCTGAAGACCTCGAATTAAACCGGGAGTTCAGACTCTGTTGAAGTGTTGAACTCCCTCTTCCAAACTCTTCATTCCTCCTGTTTCCTGTCACCTTCTGTTTTGAAGAAGTCCTTCGTCTTCTTCTTCAGCTACAGTTGTCCTCTGTGATTCTTGAGACCATATTGCCTCTTCTATCATGTGAGGATCCGTTAGTGCAGCAGGGATGTGACTCTTTGTGGTGTCGAAGTTTACTCACACGGGAAAAGATTTAGGAATTGATCTGTGAAAATCACCCGTCAATTCATTTTTTTGGAGTGCTACCTGAGTCACCATGTTGTGGCTAAAAGAAGTCTGACAAAAGGTTTCAATGAACCAGTGTCCTAACAAACACACGGCACATAGAAAGCAGAAAATCATGCTGAAAATTAGATTAGTTTTGCCTCAACACAAATATTAAAAAGGATGGACGAGACTAGAAAGGTTTTTCATTGGAGCGGCACGCTGCCGTCTCTATAATATACTCCAGGAGTTCAATGAGAATCCTAACGTCAAACTGAAATTTAAATTATTACCTAAAAACTATTTTGTAAAGAAATATTAACAAAGATGTTACTGCAGTTGTTTTTTCCATTAAGAGAGGATAAACCCGTTTTTGGAGTTAATGTGAAATCAGACCCTCGGCCTCCGGCCTCTGGGGGGACGTCTGCGTCTGAGGGAAGAGTTGCTCGGAGACGTAGCGATGGTTATGTACAGGTTAAAACATCTGTCCCTTTAAACACTGCTGTTAGGTGTGTTTGGCTCAGAAAGTGAAAGCTAGGACAGCTTGAAGGTTAGCGTGCTAACATTAGCAGTGATCCCTTGTTGCCTTTTTTTTGTGACATTAAACACCTGCCGAGTTAAATTTTACCTGTTTTGCTCATGCATCACTATATAATGATTAGAGATGTCACAATACAGTTATTTCTTTCCCGATGCCAATACCAAGTACCGATCCGACACCAGCGAGGTAAAAACACATGTTACGTGTTATTGGTGGGATCTTTCCAGTGTGAAATATTGCTGACATTTTGCTAGTGCTGGCTAACCGCTAGCACATGCTCGATTGTTACAAATCAGCAGCAAATCGTTTTTTCAGGGGCTAACGAGTGAGACATCTGGAGTCTTTGCACATGTGCAGTAGCGATCAGGCAGGATGTACGGATCCAGGTAGCAAATGACACGTGTTCCTGTTCCTGTGTAGTGTAAATGATATGATAACGTGATACCAGATCGGTGCACAGACTTTCACACTCACCGATCGGATTCGGAACAAATCTATAAATGTTGGAAC
>NW_022285559.1:331-3400 GCF_004355925.1 Anarrhichthys ocellatus | reverse complement strand
TGTGTGTGTGTGTGTGTGTGTGTGTGTGTGTGTGTGTGTGTGTGTGTAAAAGAACCGTCCTTTCAGACTGTGATCCGGTTTGTTTGTGTGGAACAGATTGCTGGTGGGTGGACTTCGGTCGCAGACTAAACAAAAGAAGTGTGTGTGAGTGTGTGTGTGTGTCCTTATGGGAATGGATGAAAGAGCGTCAGCATAGATGTGTGTGTGTGTGTGTGTGTGTGTACAGTTTTGTGTTATATCAGCTTATCCTTTAAGAGTCCCTGTTTAACATGCAGAACAGGAGTGTGTGTTCGTCTGCACTTAAATGTAAATCCTGACAGTGATTCTATTAGCAGCAGTGTGTAAATGCGGATGTGCGACACAGCTTAACACACTGTGTGTGTGTGTGTGTGTGTTTACATGCAGTGGTTTTATAAGACAAAGCTGATAATGATGTTGGCTGCAGTGGGAAACCACAACAATAGGCCGACAGCGCTCAGCCAGGCCTCCTCTAATAAGCTCCAGTCTGCTCACTAATACACATAATCCAGACTTTATGGAGGCTAATGGAAACACAAAAAGGGTTACGCACACGCACACTCACACGCACACACACACTCACTCAAACACCTGCTGCAGATCATGCCACATGACCACTCTGTGTCCATCTTACTATTAAAGGTTTGCTTTGCGTCTCTCTGTGGTGGGCTGACAGCAGTGGAGATGAACTATGAATGACTGGTGTCTCATTATCTAATGTAGCAACATAGAAATGTGTCGAATCATCAATATGTTTATGTGATATTTGTCTGCTTGGCGTGTCGCTTCGCTACATTTGCGTTTTTTCTGCAGCCGTTTTCACAGCTTCCTGTTGGATGCTCGTCTACCATTATGTTGTTATGGAGGTCGATGCCCAGAAACAACCGGAAGAAAGTTCGTATGATACCTCACGAAAAGTTGCTGCTCGTTTTTCGTGCTCTTTCTTACAAAAGTCCAGCAAAACGTGTCAATTTCAGCTCGTTACATTAATAGTCTTTTCAAAATAAACTTCCGTTTTCACAGGAGAATCAGTTAAGACAACAAAACTACTTAGTTAGGTTTAGGGAAACATCGTCGTTTACTTACCACTACATTGGTATAAATTCTTATTAGATCATGTGTATATATACAAAATTAAATTTTACAGAAGTGTTGTTACGTGATAAATCAACATTGACTTCTCCTTCCATACGGGAATCGAGCAGCGGTCTCCTGACTGAAAGATCGCAGTTTGTTGGACTCATCCACCTCCATTCTGTTGTGTGTATTCTTTATATTGTCGTCTTAAAACTCTCTTTAACGTCGTAGATATCTCAGGTCTGAGATGCCAGAGTTCCCTTGAACGCACCAACAACAAAGCTTTGCTCATAACTTCATTACATTGTGACAACATCATAACGCATTCCAGAACATAAAGAAAAAGAAGTTTGAACAAAATTCTGACTTTTATTGATCATGTTTCTCTGAAACCTTACTTTTATACTGTAATGAAATGAATAAAAAGTGCCTGGGAGGAAGAAACATCCATCTTAGAGCTGGTATGCCTCAAAAATATTCAGTATGAATGAAAGTATGAATTATGGTTAAACTCTGAGATGCCCAGAGGGGGAAACATAAACCGAGGTCTGACTGGAAGCTTCCAGCAGCAGCTGTTGGAGGCGTAACTCTCTCTGGATGCTTTCATTCTAGAAAGAACAGTTCAGCTGGAGAAGCCGTTTCTGTTTCCTCTGAGAAGCTTTTACAGCTTCCTCAACGCCGGCGGCCATGTTGCTCCTTTGATATTAAGCAGCGCCGTAAAGATAATGTTGATGCTGATGGTCATTTTCATTAGACAGCACGATGCAAAGCAGTTGAGGAAGCCATAAACAGCAGCCTGTCTCCATTTTAATCTAACGAGCATGTGTGTGTGTGTGTGTGTGTGTGTGTGTCTCTTTTCTATCATCACAGGGAGTTTCCCTATCTCCTCCCCTCATTCCTATCTGCAGTATCTCTTGTTAACCTAATAAGGAGATGGGAAAATCCTGGGGACTCCCTCACAAACACACGCACACACACACACACACACACACACACACACAGGACATGTCTTTGGGGAGCTTGTAAATCTGATTGTAAACACACATAGGAAAGAGAGAGTGTGTGTGTGTGTGTGTGTGCAGCAGGTCTTACAAAACAGCTCCAATCATGTGTGTGAAACAGGCGGCGCTAGAAGCTGGCTAACGTAGCAGTTAGCTCTCAAGGCTAGTCAGTGAGCCACTGTAGCTGCTAAGCTAATGGCTAACACGCTTAACTCCACACACGCTGCAGAGCACACACAGGCGAGTAAATGAACTCGTCTTTAATGAGGAAAGTATGAATTACTTTCTCCTCATTTTCTGCAGACAGCAGGAATGTAAAGCTCGTCTCCCTCATTACGACGCCGTTGGCATTTACACACGAGGCTCAGCAGCGGAACTTCATTGATTCATTAAATTAATTCAATTATGTCTTTTCAAAAATGACATGTAGAGGAGCTTTATTCATATAATTACTGCATCACAACGCTGTCTTCTTTCAGTTAAAGGTGCATTCCAGGGTGAGGTGGTCTGATAGTCACTAGGTGTGTGCAGGTGTAGCGGCTGCTAAAGTCGCACAATGCTTTTTGCGAATTGGCCGCTCTGACTTCCTGTTATCTTAAAGGTCAGTGCTGTCAACACTGCTTGCTATTGGTCAGCTGTGCACATTCACCCAAGTTGTTATCCAAACTTTAAATATGCTCAGATTTCATTCCACCTTGTAAACGAATCAGCTGATTGCCACAATTCCATTTTAATAAATGAACAATTTTGCCATTTTAAATGCTGATGTGACCTTTATTTTATCACTTAGTCCCCAACGCCATCTGTTTCTCCATCATATCTTTACCCCTTATGTAATACAATTATAATACTCAGCTTGGTGATTGAGAGAGAGAGAGAGAGAGATTAAGTGAGCGGTGGCTGAGCTCTACAATTCACAAGTACTGGACACACACACACACACACACACACACACACACACACACACACACAC
>NW_022285559.1:0-321 GCF_004355925.1 Anarrhichthys ocellatus | reverse complement strand
ACACACACACACACACACACACACACACACACACACACACACACACTGTATCTTTTAATTGCAATTAGAGCAAGAACATAGTTGAGGTTAGTTAAGAGGTGTGTGTGTGTGTGTAGGTGTGTGTAGGTGTGTGTGTAGGTGTGTGTGTGTAGGTGTGTGTGTGTGTGTGTAGGTGTGTGTGTGTGTGTGTAGGTGTGTGTGTGTAGGTGTGTGTGTGTGTGTGTGTGTGTGTAGGTGTGTGTGTGTGTAGGTGTGTGTGTAGGTGTGTGTGTAGGTGTGTGTGTGTGTGTGTGTGTGTGTGTGTGTGTGTGTGTGTGTGTG
>NW_022285558.1:0-3401 GCF_004355925.1 Anarrhichthys ocellatus | reverse complement strand
TGTGTGTGTGTGTGTGTGTGTGTGTGTGTGTGTGTGTGTGCGCGCATGTTTAAATGGGTTTTTATTGCGAGCGTTGTTTACTTTCTGTTGAGACAGACGACTTTCTTAACTAATGAATAATAAAAGAAAAGGCTTGACACATCCTCTGCCAAGTGTTTTTGTATAAAACATGAGACTCTCCACCTTCTTGTCTTTGTTTCACTCCCCCGCCATGTTTTCCTCTGTTTGTTAAATTGTAGTAATAAGATTGAACATTTTCTCTTTTTGAGGGGGGGGGCAGATACAGTTTCTGATTTCTTCTTTTTTAAATGGGGTTTATAAACTTATGCGCACACACACACACACACACATACACCGTCTCCCTCACACTCGTCCTCTCTGATCCTTTTTTTTTTTTTCTTTTTTTTTTTTTTTTTGTTAATTCCGAGTAGATTTGTTGTTGTACTGTTAATTCTGAAAATCTTGTTTTTTGTTTTTGTAATAAAATTCAAAGGAACTGTAGTTTGTTTTGGATGATCTGTTTTCTTCTCTGCTCGTTCGGAAACGTTCTTCCGTCGTTTATAATTAATTAAGGAAGCGTTTTAGAGTTCGCCATTTGCAAAGTACCACAATGTGTTATAGCGATGACTGCCTCTGTTTTATGTCACTGGACTTTTGAAAGGTTTTGGACTGTTGGTCGGACAGAAATAAGACATTTGAAGATGTAATTGTAATGCAGATATATTGGGGAATTATTGAATATTTTCTGGCATTTTAAAGAGAAACGACGTCTTAATCTCAATTTAGTCTAATTTAACTAATCAATTTAAAAAAGGGGTTAAAGATTATTAGAAAAATGGAAACGATTAAAGCATTTCTGATAAAAGTATCCCTTAAATTTAATCATTAAAGGATTGTGACGTTCTGCAGAAACGGATGTAGATTCTCTCTGGTTGTAAAACTTGTTTATCACGTTTCTTTAAAGCAGTTTTTCATCATTTGGCCCAAACAGATGGTGTTAAATCACTCATCAGCTTCAGTTTAATGCTGTTAAACAGGCAGTGATGTATGCTGATGTGATTCTTCAAAGTCCCTCATCTTTTATATTGTGAGTTTATTTTGGAGTGTTGTGTGTGTGTGTTATGTGGACAAACTGCTCACCTGGTCTTTTCAAAGCAAAGTTGTTGCTCTGACAAACAAATGTGCTGTCCAGACATCATGTACACACTGCAGTGGTCTGCTGCAAACCAAAATGTGTGTGGAGGAACCTCTCTCACAAACACACACACACACGTTTGTATTTCTATACTTGGGAGGACTGACATACTTGACTTAATGCATTTCCCAGCCACCAACCATCTCTTCCTCATGTTGTACCCCAAACCTTAACCTGAGTGTAACTCTACCCTCAGCCCTAAAACCAAGTCCTTAAAAGAAGTAGAGACTCGCCAAAATGTCTTAATTTTCCAAAAACGTCCTCACAATCAGGGTGTAAACCTCACATCGGACCTCACAAAGACAGAAGAGCCCTCACAGCCATTGTCAGGCATGAAAACATCCCCTCGCTGGAAACTCTACAAAGTGTCTCACTGAGTGCAAAAAAAAACAACCACTTGTGGTCATGGACCGTTTAGTATCCAAACTCGGCGACAGGGAAGGAAATGCACGAGTACATGAGTGAAGACAGAGAGAGAGGAGGTAAGACCACATTCACAGAAGTACCTTCATCTTTATCTACGCTAGTATCTGTTATTTATTCTGTTCTCATTACGGCAGATCGTGGAGGGAGGTTGGAAGAAAATGCTTTTCTTTCGTTTGTACTCTTCTTTCATCAACTTTGAGAAAAAGTACATTTTGATTATTCGTTCAAAAACATCCAAACGTTTGTGTGTTTTTTATTCTTACATTGGATTTTACTTTTACATTAATCCACAGGGACAGTTTCTATCCTGGTGGAGGTCACACACCAGACGGGTAAGAAAAAGTGTTCATATCTGTCTCGTACTATAAGACCACTTATGCACTTTTGTATATATATATACGATTCTGAACAAAAACTAATTACATACATTTGACCACATATTTCACCAGCACATACTGATTTTGTATCCTTTTCTCTCAAAAAACACGCCGATGAGGTGAAAGTACTGGGTAGTGTCTGCATTTCAGGCACCAAAAGGTTCCAACGACGTTCATAGATAAGTGCCTGGATGTAGCCAATGATCACATGACAGTATCATTTTTGTTGGGGACGCTGCAGGTCTCAAAGTGAAGAAGATGGTGATAAGGATGACGGTGCGCTCTGATGTCGACCTCACTGACTCCACAGTCACTGATGCTCTCCTGAAAAAAGTAAATAAAATATGTTTTGATGATTTATTCATATTTAATAGGTTTACAGACGCATTGATGTGACACAGATGGGCAGGTAAAGCTATTTCTGGGGATTTGTGGAGTGAAACAGTGATAAAGGGTTTTGATTTGTCTAACACTGTGTGTCCCCTCAGTTGGACGCTGCTCTGAGACAACAGTCGGTGACTGATTTCAAACTCAGCTGGCAAAGGGACAACAGTGGACTCGTCTTCCAACGCCGCGAGCAGTCAGTCGGCGGTTGAGAAAATCAGTGAGTACACAGTTTGCTTCCTAATCTCAAAAGACTTGGAGTCCTTTCGAATATAGAATTTGACTTCGAGCAGTCATCAGCTGAGACCTTTTCTTCTCCTTCTCATTACAGGATGCTAATTGTAGCGTTAGCATGGGTGCCCCTACCGATTCAACACAAGAGTTGACTTGTTGAAGAATTGAGCGATCATCTTAATACTGTATCGGTGAAGTGTGTAGGAATAGATGAATGTATCCTCTTGAAACTAAAAAAATGAAGTAAATGAAATATTTTAATGACCTCTTTGCTTGTGTTGAAGTGGTATTTTAGAAGAAGAGATTAAATCTGTTTTTATTTTGTTTAAATGACTTTTTACACATCATTTCCATCCGTGCTTTATTGTCAACATTTGCATTTATGCTGAGTGCATGTGAGTGAACTTGCCTTGGTGCACACGTTCTATGGTTTTGTGGATTATAAGAATCTTTTATATGCGAAGTTAGTGGAGTTTTTAATACAGTGATGTTGGGGAAGACTCCGATGGCCTTTATGTTCAATATGAATTGTGACTTCATGTGATTCCCCATGTTTTGATGCCGAAGTGTCAAATTATACATGTTATTAAAGAAAAAGATAAAACCTGATCTGAAATGTGTGATTTTATGTGATATTAAAGTGATGTTTAATGCTTTTTACCCTGAAATCTGAGAAATTTTGAGTTAAAAGTATAAAAAACACAAAAGACTTGCGTGACTTTCTTGATCTCTGAAGTGGTTTATTTGACTGCACATGTGAGGCTTCAACCTGACAAATATCTCAA
>NW_022285557.1:815-3733 GCF_004355925.1 Anarrhichthys ocellatus | reverse complement strand
TTAAAATTTGTTTGTAGTAGTTTTAAGTTTGTTTGTAGTAGTTTTAAGTTTGTTTGTAGTAGTTTTAAATTTGTTTGTAGTAGTTTTAAGTGTCGTTGTTTTGAAATCATTTGTTTTTATCCAATCAGATTCGGTCTCTTTCTCGCTGCCTTTGTCTTTGTTAAATCGATCCATTTAAGATGATATTTACACTCTGTGAATTTTGTCAAACCTTTTTTTCTGTGTTTCTGTGAAACTGACATTAACTAATTTCACAAGAAGCTGCTGACTGATTGCAGATCATATGATTGTTTCCATGACAACCAGGCCAGGCTGAGATGTTCCTATCAGATTGATGATGTCAGCGTCCTCTTATTTTTTCCGGTACATGTTTCAACATCAGCAGAGAGTCATTGAGAGGAGACATTACTGCTGCTAATAAGCATAATATTAATAGCTGATGAATCCATCCGTTATGTTTTTAAAGTAATCACTGAGTCTATAAAACACGAGTGGTGTTTAGTGCAGCACACATTGTTGAGATTGAGTCCAAGGTGACATCTTCAAATGTCTCGGTTTGTCCGACCGAGAGTCCAAAAGCCAAAGATATTCAGTGGAGTCAAACTTACACACCTGCCTTTCACTTTTCACAGGTCAAATACAAGAAGGTCTTGTTGGAGTCCTGATCCAGACCCCTCCAGACCAGAACCAGTTCTATCAGAACCAGTTCTTTACAGTCCAGCTCCTTTCTGTCCAGCTCTTCCTTTGGCTGTGAGCGTTCCAAACTTCCACCAGTTTTCTGCACATTTCAAAGCTGCCACAGAGCATCTGAGTCCTGATCCAGCTCCATCGTTCTGTCATGAAGTAAAGAACAGCAGTGAACATGTCCTGATGATCAACCAGACAACAGAGGTGAGTGTGTGTGTCCTCACACACTTTACATCCAACACAGAGAGGTGATCAAACTATTATTTCAGCTGTTTTGTAAAATGAATGTAAACAATGGATCACTTTGAGGATCTGGTTCAGGTCCAAACTGAACCTGTAGAAGCAGCATTCACTTCTTATGATCCACAAATCTGAAACAATCTGCAGCTCTGCTCCAGCTCTCAGTTCTCTCTGACTTCTCTGTTTGCACTGAAATATGAATTTTATGAAGTTCAATCTGAGACTTTTTATTCATATCTTGCGCTGCTCTGTAGCTGTGATTTACCTTTTAGGTTAGTTTACTTTTTATTTTACACATTTAATAACAAAGTAAAACAAAACAAGAATCACAAATAAAATGAACACAAAATATATCAAACTGTCAATAAACAACATCAATAAATATATTATTTCCTAAAAGGAGTTAGAAGAAGTATAAACTTATATGTTCCTCTTCATAACTCAATATTGATCCTATAAACCTTTGTGACTGGTAGCCTGTCCTCATCAACTCTTTACTTTGTACAAGTATTTCACTATCTTTTCCTAAACCTAACGAAGTATTTTATGATCTTTTCCTAAACSTAATTTAATATTTCACGATCTTTTCCTGAACCTAATGAAGTATTTTACGATCTTTTCCGAAACCTAACGAAGTATGTTACGATCTTTTCCTAAACCTAATTTAATATTTCACGATCTTTTCCTGAACCTAATGAAGTATTTCACCATCTTACCCTAAAACTAACGGAGTATTTCACGATCTTTTCCTGAACCTAACGAAGTATTTCACGATCTTTTCCTGAACCTAACGAAGTATTTTATGATCTTTTCCTAAACCTAATTTAATATTTCACGATCTTTTCCTGAACCTAATGAAGTATTTCACCATCTTTCCCTAAACCTAACGAAGTATTTCACGATCTTTTCCTGAACCTAACGAAGTATTTCACGATCTTTTCCTGAACCTAACAAAGTCTTTCACCATCTTTTCCTAAACCTAACGAAGTATTTTACGATCTTTCCCTCAACCTAACGAAGTATTTTACGATAATTTCCTAAACCTAACAAGTATTTCACGATCTTTTCCTAAACCTTATTTAATATTTCACGATCTTTTCCTGAACATAAGTCGGTGGTTTCCTGTGACGACGGATGTTTACATTGAAAAGACGTAAATTGACTCGTGTTGCTGGACGCATGAAAACGTGGAGTTTTGTGAGATATCATGCTAACTGCTGGCTGAGAATACGCTGAACATATTATACCTTTAAAAAACTAAACAACACGAATCATTGATATGAATTTAAAATGAAATAAATACATAAATAAATGAAAGCGTTCCCTGCACCTTATTGTTCATGTACGTTTTACCAGCCGTAGCATTGACGCTGGTCTTGTTTTCACCTCGTGTGACTGTGAACAGATGTGTGCGTGTACAGATGTGTGTGTGTGAACAGATGTGTGTGTGACTGTGAACAGATGTGTGTCTGTGATAGCGTCACAACCGTGCATTCAGGAATCTTTACAGTGTGCAGATCCTTCCTTCTGTCCCAAACTGGGCCTTTAAAATAAGAGTATTTTTCTGGATTAAACAAATCTCTCACTCGTTGTAGATGATGTCCTAGAGGTGTAAACAGGTCTCATCTATTCATGTTGTCACATTTCTCAAACAACATCTTACATGTGAACACCTCATGATGATGTTATAATTGACCTCCTAACACTCATCTTAACGCATCGTAATGTAACTGAAACTCATTTTCTAGAGTGTAGCTGTGTGAACAGGAAGCATCAGTGCTGTGAAAGTGTCATTAAAGTGCTGCTGCAGCCTTCAGACCTCCCCCTAGTGTCTGGAGGTGACTACAGGGCCCCCTAGTGTCTGGAGGAGGAGGCTACAGGGCCCCCTAGTGTCTGGAGGTGACTACAGGGCCCCCTAGTGTCTGGAGGAGGAGGCTACAGGGCCCCCTGGTGTCTGGAGGAGACTACAGGGCCCCCTAGTGTCTGGAGGA
>NW_022285557.1:0-715 GCF_004355925.1 Anarrhichthys ocellatus | reverse complement strand
GAGGCTACAGGGCCCCCTAGTGTCTGGAGGAGGCTACAGGGCCCCCTGGTGTCTGGAGGAGGCTACAGGGCCCCCTAGTGTCTGGAGGAGGAGGTTCGGCAAGAAGCTGAAGATTCATTTTCTGTCAATCCGCTCATGAACTATTTAAATTCTTCCACTTCAAATCAAAGCACAGATAAAATGAAATGGGGTTGGGGTTGGGGTTGGGGTTAGGGTTAGGTTTGGTAAGGAGCGTGGCCCTCCTAAGAGGGCCACGAGGGGCACTGGCACAAGGGGGCTGTCCTTTAAAAAGGCTTTAATAAAAACCCTGAAATAAAAGACAATTATGACAATTTTATTAAAAACAGTCTAGGCAGCAGAGCGACTGCCAGCGGGAAAGGCAGAGAGGAAATGTTAAAGGGGGAAGGGAGGTTAAAAAGCGCAAACATTGGGACAAAGGAAATTAAAAACACAATCACACACAGCACCTCCCCAATGAATATATAGATATATATAAAATGTAAAAACATGAGTGAGATAATGTGTAAAATTATGCCCAATAACCCCATCCCACGTCCGCCGCTTGATTGGGAGTAAAAAAAAAAAAAAAAAAAGGGGGGGGGGGGGGGCCTCGTCTGCCTGTGGGGAAAGGGGAGGACATAAGGTGTGTCTCCACCAGGGGAAAGTTAGCTATGGTGGAGATATAATGGGGTCGTGGGAAAAGACAAAGGGGTGG
>NW_022285556.1:0-3401 GCF_004355925.1 Anarrhichthys ocellatus | reverse complement strand
TTGAGATATTTGTCAGGTTGAAGCCTCACATGTGCAGTCAAATAAACCACTTCAGAGATCAAGAAAGTCACGCAAGTCTTTTGTGTTTTTTATACTTTTAACTCAAAATTTCTCAGATTTCAGGGTAAAAAGCATTAAACATCACTTTAATATCACATAAAATCACACATTTCAGATCAGGTTTTATCTTTTTCTTTAATAACATGTATAATTTGACACTTCGGCATCAAAACATGGGGAATCACATGAAGTCACAATTCATATTGAACATAAAGGCCATCGGAGTCTTCCCCAACATCACTGTATTAAAAACTCCACTAACTTCGCATATAAAAGATTCTTATAATCCACAAAACCATAGAACGTGTGCACCAAGGCAAGTTCACTCACATGCACTCAGCATAAATGCAAATGTTGACAATAAAGCACGGATGGAAATGATGTGTAAAAAGTCATTTAAACAAAATAAAAACAGATTTAATCTCTTCTTCTAAAATACCACTTCAACACAAGCAAAGAGGTCATTAAAATATTTCATTTACTTCATTTTTTTAGTTTCAAGAGGATACATTCATCTATTCCTACACACTTCACCGATACAGTATTAAGATGATCGCTCAATTCTTCAACAAGTCAACTCTTGTGTTGAATCGGTAGGGGCACCCATGCTAACGCTACAATTAGCATCCTGTAATGAGAAGGAGAAGAAAAGGTCTCAGCTGATGACTGCTCGAAGTCAAATTCTATATTCGAAAGGACTCCAAGTCTTTTGAGATTAGGAAGCAAACTGTGTACTCACTGATTTTCTCAACCGCCGACTGACTGCTCGCGGCGTTGGAAGACGAGTCCACTGTTGTCCCTTTGCCAGCTGAGTTTGAAATCAGTCACCGACTGTTGTCTCAGAGCAGCGTCCAACTGAGGGGACACACAGTGTTAGACAAATCAAAACCCTTTATCACTGTTTCACTCCACAAATCCCCAGAAATAGCTTTACCTGCCCATCTGTGTCACATCAATGCGTCTGTAAACCTATTAAATATGAATAAATCATCAAAACATATTTTATTTACTTTTTTCAGGAGAGCATCAGTGACTGTGGAGTCAGTGAGGTCGACATCAGAGCGCACCGTCATCCTTATCACCATCTTCTTCACTTTGAGACCTGCAGCGTCCCCAACAAAAATGATACTGTCATGTGATCATTGGCTACATCCAGGCACTTATCTATGAACGTCGTTGGAACCTTTTGGTGCCTGAAATGCAGACACTACCCAGTACTTTCACCTCATCGGCGTGTTTTTTGAGAGAAAAGGATACAAAATCAGTATGTGCTGGTGAAATATGTGGTCAAATGTATGTAATTAGTTTTTGTTCAGAATCGTATATATATATACAAAAGTGCATAAGTGGTCTTATAGTACGAGACAGATATGAACACTTTTTCTTACCCGTCTGGTGTGTGACCTCCACCAGGATAGAAACTGTCCCTGTGGATTAATGTAAAAGTAAAATCCAATGTAAGAATAAAAAACACACAAACGTTTGGATGTTTTTGAACGAATAATCAAAATGTACTTTTTCTCAAAGTTGATGAAAGAAGAGTACAAACGAAAGAAAAGCATTTTCTTCCAACCTCCCTCCACGATCTGCCGTAATGAGAACAGAATAAATAACAGATACTAGCGTAGATAAAGATGAAGGTACTTCTGTGAATGTGGTCTTACCTCCTCTCTCTCTGTCTTCACTCATGTACTCGTGCATTTCCTTCCCTGTCGCCGAGTTTGGATACTAAACGGTCCATGACCACAAGTGGTTGTTTTTTTTTGCACTCAGTGAGACACTTTGTAGAGTTTCCAGCGAGGGGATGTTTTCATGCCTGACAATGGCTGTGAGGGCTCTTCTGTCTTTGTGAGGTCCGATGTGAGGTTTACACCCTGATTGTGAGGACGTTTTTGGAAAATTAAGACATTTTGGCGAGTCTCTACTTCTTTTAAGGACTTGGTTTTAGGGCTGAGGGTAGAGTTACACTCAGGTTAAGGTTTGGGGTACAACATGAGGAAGAGATGGTTGGTGGCTGGGAAATGCATTAAGTCAAGTATGTCAGTCCTCCCAAGTATAGAAATACAAACGTGTGTGTGTGTGTTTGTGAGAGAGGTTCCTCCACACACATTTTGGTTTGCAGCAGACCACTGCAGTGTGTACATGATGTCTGGACAGCACATTTGTTTGTCAGAGCAACAACTTTGCTTTGAAAAGACCAGGTGAGCAGTTTGTCCACATAACACACACACACAACACTCCAAAATAAACTCACAATATAAAAGATGAGGGACTTTGAAGAATCACATCAGCATACATCACTGCCTGTTTAACAGCATTAAACTGAAGCTGATGAGTGATTTAACACCATCTGTTTGGGCCAAATGATGAAAAACTGCTTTAAAGAAACGTGATAAACAAGTTTTACAACCAGAGAGAATCTACATCCGTTTCTGCAGAACGTCACAATCCTTTAATGATTAAATTTAAGGGATACTTTTATCAGAAATGCTTTAATCGTTTCCATTTTTCTAATAATCTTTAACCCCTTTTTTAAATTGATTAGTTAAATTAGACTAAATTGAGATTAAGACGTCGTTTCTCTTTAAAATGCCAGAAAATATTCAATAATTCCCCAATATATCTGCATTACAATTACATCTTCAAATGTCTTATTTCTGTCCGACCAACAGTCCAAAACCTTTCAAAAGTCCAGTGACATAAAACAGAGGCAGTCATCGCTATAACACATTGTGGTACTTTGCAAATGGCGAACTCTAAAACGCTTCCTTAATTAATTATAAACGACGGAAGAACGTTTCCGAACGAGCAGAGAAGAAAACAGATCATCCAAAACAAACTACAGTTCCTTTGAATTTTATTACAAAAACAAAAAACAAGATTTTCAGAATTAACAGTACAACAACAAATCTACTCGGAATTAACAAAAAAAAAAAAAAAAAGAAAAAAAAAAAAAGGATCAGAGAGGACGAGTGTGAGGGAGACGGTGTATGTGTGTGTGTGTGTGTGTGCGCATAAGTTTATAAACCCCATTTAAAAAAGAAGAAATCAGAAACTGTATCTGCCCCCCCCCTCAAAAAGAGAAAATGTTCAATCTTATTACTACAATTTAACAAACAGAGGAAAACATGGCGGGGGAGTGAAACAAAGACAAGAAGGTGGAGAGTCTCATGTTTTATACAAAAACACTTGGCAGAGGATGTGTCAAGCCTTTTCTTTTATTATTCATTAGTTAAGAAAGTCGTCTGTCTCAACAGAAAGTAAACAACGCTCGCAATAAAAACCCATTTAAACATGCGCGCACACACACACACACACACACACACACACACACACACACA
>NW_022285555.1:910-3402 GCF_004355925.1 Anarrhichthys ocellatus | reverse complement strand
CCAGAGACGTATACGGCATCTCTACGTCACTCCTCCTCAGTCCAGATATGGTCACTTCCTGTTCACTGGTTGCAAATAAAACAAGATGGCGACGGCCACAATGCCGAACTCGAGGCTTCAAATCGTCCACAAACCACTGAGAGACGTCACAACGTCCTCTTCTTACACTCAGTCTTAAAAAGCTCTCTCCTGTTTTCCTGCAGAAAACGTCCCGGTGGAGCTCCGGGAGCCGCTCTACAAGGACCAGTATGAACAGGAGCACCTGAAGCCGGCCGTCTCCACGCTCCTCCTCTCGCCGGAGAGCTACTGCAGAGCTCAGGCACTGCTGGCTCAGGCGCACGGGGTCTCTCTGCCGGCGGCGCAGGGGCCCCCGGCGGACAACTCGGCTCTGCTGCAGCTCCTCATGAAGAAAGGTTTAACTCCGAAGGTCCAGGACGGAGACGTCACCAAGGACGACCTCAGCTTCATCCCCATCAAGACGGTGAGTCTGTGCTTCTTAGTGCCTCCGGCCCCTTTATTAAGTCTGTTATGTTATTATAGCCAATACCACCTTCAATGCTTCTCTGAAAGAAATACCACCTTTAATGCTTCTCTGAAAGAAATACCACCTGAATGTGATCAAAAAGATTGAAACGGAAAAATATGAATGAAAGTGAAAAAACGACTCAAAACAATTCCAGAATATTTATTATTATTTATTATTAATATAATTTATATATCAGAATTATATGTAAATTATATTATATATATCTATATTTAAATTATATTATAATATGAAATAATTTAATATAATATAACTTATTTTTTAGTTTGAATACATTTTTTTCAGGTTCAATTGTTTGTTTAAAATGCTTCTCTGTCCGTACAAGGGAAGGAGGAGTCGTAGAGGGAAAGGAACAAGGAAAGGAATGGAACAAAGGAGGGATGAGAGCAGGAAGAGAAGGAGGGAAGGTAGAAGAAATGTAGGAACGAGGAAGAAGGAAACAAAGTGATATTTAGCAGTTTTACCTCGTAAAGTAGAAAATATTCGTGTAAAAGATATAAGAACAAAGACTTCACAAATATGTATTAAAAATAAAAATAAAATAAATAAAAATTAAATAAATAAATGACATCAAATGAAATAAAATTATTATTTTTTTCAATAAATAAATAAAATAAAATAAGATAAAATACAAATAAATACAAATAAAATAAATATAAATAATATAAATAGAAATATAAAATAAATTCAAATTAAATAATTTTTTTTTTTCAATAAATAAAGAATTTACTAAATAAAATTAAATAAAATCGTAATTTTTGTCGTAGAGTTCATCTTTGCTGTCCTGGGTGAAATGTGTTGAGTTAAATCGCGTCGTCTTGCAGAAGGCCCACCTCGCCCTCATCGACGCCCTGATGACGCTGGCGGCCAGAGAGGCAGTGGGCAGCGTGACGATGGCGGCGGAGGCGGAGCAGACGGGCGTCGGGGCTCCGTGGGAGAACGCTCTGCTCTTCTGGGTCAACAGGGTGAGAACACCAAACCCACCCACAATCCTCTTTGTTTATGTAGTTTACCTACCCACAATCCTCTTTGTTTATGTAGTTTACCTACCCACAATCCTCTTTGTTTATGTAGTTTACCTACCCACAATCCCCTTTGTTTATGTAGTTTGATTAAAGGTTCACTGATTTTATTCACTCGACCCAGAAGCACTGGCGATAGAAAATGATCCCAACAAGTCATCACTTATCTGATGTTACCGAGCTTCAAGCTAACAAAACGTGCTAGCCAGCGTTAACGAAGATCATTATTAGAATTAAATAGGATTATTAAATCACCGCGTTAACTCACAGAAAAATAAACCTATCCTTCTCACTTCCTGTAGCTGAACCAGAAGTTGAGAGAAACCACAGACGAAGAAGAGCCCACCAAGTCTCAGACATGTACAGACCTGCAGACGGCTCAGGACACGGTAAAAACACACGCTAACACATGCTAACACACACATGCATGACGGTTTGTCTCTGAAGCTTCTAACATGGACTTCTCTGTTCTCTGTCATGCCTTGCTCACTGGCAGTGTCAATCCAACCGCTGGTACTGGAAGCTAGTCCCCGTAAGTGTCCATCTTCCTCTTCTTCCTCTCTGAGCTTGGTACATTCAGTCATCAGTTTCATCTCAAACGGAGGAGGAGGAGGAGGAGGAGGAGGAGGGAGGTGACATTACTTAATAACTGATAACTTTATTTATATAGCACCTTTAAAACAGTGCTTTTGATAAACAACAATAAAACAATAAATCGATACAATAAGAACAAACTCAGAAATTAAAATTAAAAACATAAAATATAAAACAATAGCAACACAATAAAATAAAAAATATATATAATAATGTTGAATAAAATGAAAAATAAATTCAAGATAAAAGATGAAATAAATAAATGAGTTGAAATGAAAAATTACAGTAAATACAAATTTCAAAAAATTGAATAAAGTGAAATAAAGTAAAGT
>NW_022285555.1:0-900 GCF_004355925.1 Anarrhichthys ocellatus | reverse complement strand
ATAAAGTAAAGTAAAATAAAGTGAAGTAAAGTGAAATAAAGTAAAGTGAAATAAAGTAAAGTAAAATAAAGTGAAATAAAGTAAAGTAAAGTGAAATAAAGTAAAATAGTAACAAGACAACATGACATCAAATCTAGTCTTTAAAATGGGTTTCTAAGAAGTGAGAAGCCTCATCTCTTCAGGGGGTCCATACAGACCAGGGGTCTTTAGAAGAAGGTCTAGACCAGAAGGTCTGAGAATCTGGATCATCAGGGGTCAACATGTCACACCCAGATCTTTGGATCCAGATCCAGACCTTTAAAGTGATCCGTAAAATCAAACAAACAGGGTGATCTTGAACTTCCCACCTCTAGCCCCCTTTGCTCCTCCTCCTCCTCCTCCTCCTCTCCCCACCCCCTCCTGAGAAGTGTCATGTGACTTTGTGGTGTGGCGGTTCCCATGGTGACCGGCTCCTTGTCATTGACTCCTGTCTCCTCTCTCTGCCGTCCTCCATCCAGCATGCTATCGCTTTTTGTTTGAAGGAGTCGGGGAATAAACCGCCAGTGGTAACGTATAACGCCTCCTCCTCCTCTTCCTAATCCTCACCCCCCTCCTCCTCCTCCCTCCTCACCCCCCTCGTCTCCCGTATATTGACCAGACTCGACCGACCAATCGCCACACCCGTCCCACGCTGTCGACCAATGACTGACTTAGTTTGCACACTGATCACTATTCTAACCCCGAGGTTGTTTATTCATGTTTCAGGGCGGCGTTTCTGTTATTGTTCTTTATATTTGTGCACATTAACGGAATGATTCACTTCATTTATTATCTGATTCTCTGTGTGTGTGTGTCTGTGCGTGTGTGTGTGTGTGTCTGTGTGCGCGTCTGTGTGTGTGAGAGTGTGTATGTCTGTGTGCG
>NW_022285554.1:0-3513 GCF_004355925.1 Anarrhichthys ocellatus | reverse complement strand
AGAGGACTGTGGAGGATCAGGACCAGCCGGGAACCTAGATCCAGATCATCATGCACAACTGAATGCTAATGATGAAATGGTTTCTGACTCCTCTGAGACAGAAGTCGGTTATGATGATTGGCAAAAGCCTTTGTTAGATTCTGGATCTGAAACTGAAGACGGTGACAGTGATTGGAAGGAGACCAGGGCACCAGATTCTGCTACACATGCTCTGAAAGTTAAGGAAACAATTGTAAGGGATGTAGTCTGTAACACTGGCAAGAAATCCTTCAGCTTCTTCAAGTGTAGTAATAGATTTTACTACAAGGGCTTTCTTAAGAGACACATGATGTGTAATTATGGAAAAATGTCATCGAGCTGTTTGGTTCGTAAGAAATGTTTGAGAGTGAAGAAAAAGGTAGATTCACAGAAAAGAGTCCAAAAGGGAGAGAAACGATTTGGATGTGATGTTTGTGGGAAAAGATTTACACTGAAGGGAAATCTGAAGACACACATGAGAGTTCACACAGGAGAGAAACCATTTGGATGTGATGTTTGTGGGAAAATATTTACACGGGAGGGAAGTCTGAAGAGACACATGAGAGTTCACACAGGAGAGAAAACATTTGGATGTGATGTTTGTGGGAAAATATTTACATGGGAGGAAAGTCTGAAGAGACACATGAGAGTTCACACAGGAGAGAAACCATTTGGATGTGATGTTTGTGGGAAAAGATTTTCACAGCAGGGGCATCTGAAGAGACACATGAGAGTTTACACAGGTGAGAAACCATTTGGATGTGATGTTTGTGGGGAAAGATTTAAAGAGAAGGGAAATCTGAAGAAACACATGAGAGTTCACACAGGAGAGAAACTATTTGGATGTGATGTTTGTGGGAAAAGATTTAAAGAGAAGGGAAGTCTGAAGAGTCACATGAGAGTTCACACAGGAGAGAAACCATTTGGATGTGATGTTTGCGGGAAAAGATTAACACGGAAGGAATGTCTGAAGAGTCACATGAGAGTTCACACAGAAGAGAAACCATTTGGATGTGATGTTTGTGGGAAAAGGTTTACAGTGCAGGGAAGTCTGAAGAGTCACATGAGAGTTCACACAGGAGAGAAACCATTTGGATGTGATGTTTGTGGGAAAATATTTACATGGGAGGGACTTCTGAAGAGACACATGAGAGTTCACACAGGAGAGAAAATGATTGGATGTGATGTTTGTGGGAAAATATTTACACGGGGGGGACTTCTGAAGAGACACATGAGAGTTCACACAGGAGAGAAAACGTTTGGATGTGATATTTGTGGGAAAAGATTTAAAGAGAAGGGAAATCTGAAGAGTCACATGAGAGTTCACACAAGAGAGAAACCATTTAGATGTGATGTTTGTGGGAAAAGATTTACACGGAAGGAATGTCTGAAGAGTCACATGAGAGTTCACACAAGAGAGAAACCATTTGGATGTGATGTTTGTGGGAAAATATTTATAG
Source organism: Anarrhichthys ocellatus (assembly GCF_004355925.1). Lineage (NCBI taxonomy): Eukaryota > Metazoa > Chordata > Actinopteri > Perciformes > Anarhichadidae > Anarrhichthys > Anarrhichthys ocellatus. Next base: position 2,035 of record NW_022285554.1, on the reverse strand, counting down.
TGCAGGGAAGTCTGAAGAAACACATGAGAGTTCACACAGGAGAGAAACTATTTGGATGTGATGTTTGTGGGAAAAGATTTTCACAGCAGGGACATCTGAAGAGTCACATGAGAGTTCACACAGGAGAGAAACCATTTGGATGTGATGTTTGTGGGAAAAGATTTACAGTGCAGGGAAATCTGAAGAGACACACAAGAGTCCACACAGGATAAAAATGTATCTTTTCACTTTGTTGTGAAAGATGAACTAAATGTTTTGCTGGGAACCACTGTAGTTTTCATTGACAATTATTTTATAGCGCGTTAATGCATTTTTAAATTTTTTTTTAATTTTGAAAGTATGTTGCTCACTGGCAGCGGTGGAGGAATGGAGACTACTGGACATCGCTGCGGTAAAGTCAGCAGACACTCAGATCTCCGTGGTAAACTCAGCAGACTACTTTAGTGCACCTATATGCTGAAATTCACGGTAAACGCATTTAAACGGCACGGATCGAGAGCGAGCGAAGGACTTTGAAAGTTACCGGAAAAATTAACGTGAGACAACATCCAGTTTCTTCAGAAGAACATCCGGTTTTCAGAATGAGCCCAAGAAAGTATGAATTATATTCACATAAATGTTTACAAACCAAATGTTATTGACCTTTTGTTCATATAGCAGTACTTTTAAAATAAAAGTGCGCAATACACTACTTTTGAATTCATTATTGAACTTTGCTATAACAATGCGATTAATCGCGATTAAAAATTGTAATCGTTGCCCAGCACTAATAAATACACATTAAAACTAGCATGCTAAGCTAACTAGCATGCTACATACTGAGTGGTTTGATAGTCTGAGTCCTTCAGGTCTTCTCGTCTCTGTCTGGAGCTCGTCGCAGGTGCTCTTCGTCATCGAACCACAGGAGGCCCAGACTCCCAGTGCCCTCCACAGCTGGACCCAGACTCAGTGTCCTCCACAGCTGGACCAGCTCAGACCACAACTCCCAGTTCAGTTCATCACAGACACTTCAACTCCTTTCACTGTTTCAAAACGCTTTTACTGTACATTTTAAGTGACGGTCCGAATACTTGTACTGTAAGAGAGTACTTCTATTGTGACAGAGTACTTTTACTGTGTGATTTTTGTACTTATACTGTAACAGTACTTTTACTGTAACAGAATACTTTGACTGTGACAGAGTATTTGTACAGTGTGGTAGTAATATTTTTACTTTATAATGTGGTATTTGTACATTTACTGCAGTAAAGGACCTGAATACTTCCATCACTGGTGAAGGAACATATATTATTTATATTTTCATAGTTTCACAAATACTTTCATTAAGTAACTCACGTGACTGCCATGACTCCTCCCCTTCCTCCTCCTCACTCAAAACAACCACCTCATCACCTTCCTCATCCGGAACCAGGGCTTCGTGTATTCAACCGAAAGTAAAAGAGAGTGAGACACACATTTAAAAACGAACAGAAACATATGAAGCTCCCGCGAAGGTATTTCACCGTATTAGCACAAAGTGATGGCGAGATGAAGCTTCATGGAGCATTGAAGCTTTCCATCCAATTGGTTCACTCATGGGCCGAAGCTTCATGGTGCTTCATTTGCTCTACTGTGCCATCAAGTGGACAATAAATGTAAAACAGGCAGAGTGATTAAAATGACACCATGGCTTTGGTGTGTGAAGCATTGAATTGAATAAATGAATGAATGATGTTTGTGATGCGTGATACATAACTTATGAACTTATTAATATGGTGTCTGTCTTCATGATACAATGGCAGGGTGCAAAGGGAAAGTGGAAACAAATTGGGGAGAGGGTTGTGATGTGAAAAGTAAAAAAATAAAAAAGTTCAGATTTAATTGTCATATACATATACGAAATGTGACTTCTGCATTTAACCCATCCATAGCTTATTGGGAGCAGCGAGCTGCTGAGAGGCGCCCGGGGAGCAGTTAGGGGGGTTCAGTGTCTTGCTCGGCTACACTTTGGCACAGGACATGTAGCAGCCAAACCTTGAACTACCGACCTTGCGTT
>NW_022285553.1:0-3463 GCF_004355925.1 Anarrhichthys ocellatus | reverse complement strand
TATATGTATATATATGTATATATGTATATATGTACATGTACATATATGTATATATATGTATATATGTATATATGTACATGTACATATATGTATATATATGTATATATGTATATATGTACATGTACATATATGTATATATATGTATATATGTATATATGTACATGTACATATATGTATATATATGTATATATGTATATATGTACATGTACATATATGTATATATATGTATATATGTATATATATACATGTACATATATGTATATATGTACATGTACATATATGTATATATATGTATATATGTATATATGTACATGTACATATATATATGTATATATGTACATGTATGTATATGTACATGTATGTATATGTACATGTATGTATATATGTATATATGTACATGTATGTATATATGTATATATGTACATGTATGTATACATGTATATATGTACATGTATGTATATATGTATATATGTACATGTATGTATATATGTACATGTATGTATATATGTATGTATGTATATATGTATATATGTACATGTATGTATATATGTATATATGTACATGTATGTATATATGTATATATGTACATGTATGTATATATGTATATATGTACATGTATGTATATATGTATATATGTACATGTATGTATACATGTATATATGTACATGTATGTATATATGTATATATGTACATGTATGTATATATGTATATATGTACATGTATGTATATATGTACATGTATGTATATATGTATGTATGTATATATGTATATATGTACATGTATGTATATATGTATATATGTACATGTATATGTATATATGTATATATGTACATGTATATGTATATATGTATATATGTATATATGTATATATGTACATGTATGTGTATATATGTATATATGTATATGTGTATATATGTATATGTGTATATATGTATTTGTGTATATATATATGTATATGTGTATATGTGTATATATATATGTATATGTGTATATATGTACATATATGTGTATATATGTACATATATGTATATATGTGTATATATGTACATATATGTATATATATGTATATGTGTATATATATATGTATATATATGTATATGTGTATATATATATGTATATGTGTATATGTACATATATATGTATATGTGTATATATGTACATATATATGTATATGTGTATATATGTACATATATGTATATGTGTATATATATGTATATGTGTATATATGTACATATATGTATATGTGTATATATGTATATATATGTATATGTGTATATATGTACATATATGTATATGTACATATATGTATATATATGTATATGTGTATATATGTACATATATGTATATATATGTATATATATGTATATGTGTATATATGTACATATATGTATATATATGTATATGTGTATATATGTATATACATGTATGTATATATACATATATGTGTATATATGTATATACATGTATGTATATATACATATATATGTATATATGTATATACATGTATGTATATATACATATATATGTATGTATGTATATATATGTATACATATATACATACATACATACAGTATGTATGCATGTATGTATATATGTATGTATGTATGTATGTATATATATATGTATACATATATACATACATACATACAGTATGTATATATGTATGTATGTATGTATGTATGTATGTATATATATGTATACATATATACATACATACATACAGTATGTATATATGTATGTATATATGTATGTATGTATGTATGTATGTATATATATGTATACATATATACATACATACATACAGTATGTATGCATGTATGTATATATATGCATACATACAGTATGTATGCATGTATGTATATATATGCATACATACAGTATGTATGCATGTATGTATATGTATGCATACATACAGTATGTATGCATGTATGTATATATATGCATACATACAGTATGTGTGTGTGTGTAGAGGTCGGTGGTGGTGTAGGAGTTATTCCAGCTTCCTGTCTGCGCGGTGCGACTCGTAGCTGGTTCCAGAGCCCCCTGAAGGCCTCCAGAGAGACAACCTCAGACAACATGGCTGATGAGTGAGCTGGAGAGGAAGTGAGAGCATCTATATTTAGCTTTGGAAAAAAAATCAATGATCTGGATGTGAGCCAGCTCTGAGGACATGACCTTTGTATTTTACTGGAGCTGAACTGGAACCAGAACGAGTCACCGAGCTGGAGACGAGACAGACGTATTACTTCTGTCAGTCAAGTTTGTTTCTCTGGACTCTGAGATGATCACTAGATCACCTGATCACCAGATCACCTGATCACCAGGACAGAGAGCTGATGATGTGGAGGAGCTGTCCTTCACACACTTCTCTGTAACCAGACAGACATACAGACAGACAGCTGCTCCTCAGGTTTAATGAACTGAGTCAATAGTTTGACTCTAGTTTCTGTATTTTAGTTTGGTGATAAAGAATAAAAGTCAGACTCACTGTTGCTGTAAGAAACTTCTCAAACTAAAGTCAGACTTTAAGAAGTTTAAGTTCAGGATATCTGGAGTTAGGTTATTTGTGACTTGTCGTGTTTCCACAAACGTATCACGATGCTTCTTTTGAAGTATGATGTTAGAAACAAAATCAATAAAACCTCAATTTCTACGCTTGCTTGAGCCGTTTTTTGATGTAAAACTGAAATTATTACGCTTTTGACGAATAAGTTCTGACGCAGCGAACATTTCAGTCACATGACTGATCAGCTGTATTTATATTGTCATGAAACATGAAACAACAACAACAACAACAACCTCTCTCTCTATTGTTCCTCTACTTCTTCTTCTACTCTCTATTTACTGGTAGATTACGGTGATGTCGTCTAGAGCTCCAACTTCTGACCAAACTACCAGTTTAGACGTTTGGAAAGAAAACACGACTTCATCTGTGTTCATGTGAGGTGGACGCTAGCGCTAGCTAGCTCGCTATTGCTCGCTAGTCTAGCTTGTTGCTCCCAGTTAGCAGGCTGGTTAGCTCCAGGTCGCTAACAGGACGGTCAACTGTAAACTGGAGCAGAGTTACAGAACGTAATGAACACTGAACCCGTTCTTTATGTTGTTATCAGATCATTTCACCTGTGCACTTCCTGCTTTTATTTTGAAAAGATTTCCATTAGACACCAGGGATCCAATAAATTTAAAAGTCCATAAATGTCATCACCTCGTCCTCCATCCGTCTGAAAGCTCAAATGCCAGCGCTCCGTGTCTCTTTGTCTCTGCAGAAGTGTCTTCGGAGCGATCCCCGAGGAGGAGGAGCATCTCCGGTCTGGGGAGCTCGGAGAAGGGCAGTGTCGCTGCCGACAATCCAAACTCGTCGCCTTTCAAAGTGCCGGTGAGTTCGCAGGTCATACGACGTCTTCAAACTACTGGATTTATTCTAGTTTATCACCAAAACTACATTTTACAGATGACATGTGAA
>NW_022285552.1:0-3396 GCF_004355925.1 Anarrhichthys ocellatus | reverse complement strand
AGAAACAAACACTTAAAGTCTAACAGAACCCAGATGAGCTGAAGTAGTTTGTCGCCACGCGGCCTCCACATCCTACTGTTGTTTCTGTGCACATTGGAGCTAAATCACATCCAGAGGTTGTTGGAGCAGAGATAACGAGCTCACAGCCAGGAGACGGATCAAATGAAGGAAGTCCGTCTCCACCGCACAAAACAACATCTTAACGTGAGCTGGAAGTCACAGAGAAATCAGCACTTATTTAATTGTCTGACTCGTTTTTTAAACACTCGGCTCTCCTACGCACATCAGCCGCGGCTGACTGGCCCGTTTAGGCCCAGCGACCGCCCGCCCACACTTCATTTGAGCCGGATTCATTAGGGTAGAAAGAGAGGGAGAGAGAGAGAGAGGCAGAAGGTCAAAGAGAAGGCGAGAGAGAGAGAGAGAGAGAGTGGGGGATCAGAGAGGCAGGGGGGGATAAAACTGTCCGCTGATTAGCAATTACAGCCGCGCTGCCACGCGTGTCACTTCACTGGACCTCTACAACATTAACACTCCGACAGAGGATATTAATAGAGTCCAGCCGTGAAGGGAGACGGGGGGGGCACCACTGAAGAAGAAGAGGGGGAGGGGGAGATGGACAGGAGCCCTCGCTCTCTGCTCGGCTTTCATTACGGCGCGCGGTGGTGGCAGGACGGGCCCTGGGTGACCCCTCGCCGCCGGTGACGGCACATTTGGCGTTTAATTGGCGCTGACACGACGCCAACAAAGGGGGGCGCTTCAGAGTGACGGAGACGGGAGGCGGCGGCGGTGTGACGGACGCCAAAAAGAATCCTACAGAGTCTACGAGGTGAGATCCTGGAGTAAATACAGACGGACAACGAAGACGGACCCTTTAAGAAACCTCTGGGTTCCTCTCTGCACAATAAAGCTAAACGCTAACGGCGGCTACGCTGATGGTCTTGGTTTTGGTCCAAGACCACCGTGGTAAACACGACGCCTGGTGCAGATTAACTCAGTGATACAGATGTTTAAACATCCGACACATTATACTAATAAAAAGCCAGTTATGAAACCTGTCGTTTCAGAGGTCCCTTTCCAATAACTGTTTAGAAGCTGCTAATCTAATTCACAGGATCAGTTACTGGCACATTATCAGTTTTTAAGAGCTTCGTCAGGTCGCTCAATGTTGTTTCCAGTGATTAACACTAATTTCAGCTCATGTCAAGAGGAAGTAAAACAGTGTGTGCGTGTGCGCGCTGCAACAACAACAACAGGGTTTCCCCACGGTGCAGTAAACGCGACTTGACGAGCTTCCTGCTGCTCTGAAGTGAAAGCTGCCGGCAGCCGTGCAGCTGTCAGGCCAGCTGATCATCCGTTACTGCCTGTTAGTGAGCGAGCAGCAACATGTTCCCAGGCAGAGACGGAGGATGTGTGTTTACATCAATTAAGACTTCTGAGGTCAGCTTCGCCCTCGTGGGAGGGTTTTCCATTTTAATCAATCAACGGATTTACATTGACGTTTAATGATCATCGAGGGACCACGGAGTCCTTTTCTCGCCAACATTCATGTTACATTGGAAACATTTGATCTGGTTACTTTTTGTTTCACTGAATAATGAATGCATAATGCACTAAATCACCAACATCATCTACGTCCTGTGGACATCACCTACATCCTATGTCCTGTAGCCCATCAGCTAAGTCTTGTCTTTGTCTTCACCTACGTCCTGTCTATTACGTCTCATCATCGTTGGCTAAGTCTCTGAAATCGGACCGTCTCGTTCAGGTTCCGTTGTCTTATACATCCCGTCGTTGCTGCAGAGGCCCCGGCGTTTTGGCCTACGTCTCAGCGTTGTCGCCCACGTCCTTCTCGCAGTTGTCGCCCACGTCCTTCTCCGTCTCGGCGTTGTCGCCCACGTCCTTCTCGCAGTTGTCGCCCATGTCCTTCTCCGTCTCGGCGTTGTCGCCCACGTCCTTCTCCGTCTCGGCGTTGTCGCCTACGTCCTTCTCGGCGTTGTCGCCTACGTCCTTCTCGGCGTTGTCGCCTACGTCCTTCTCGGCGTTGTCGCCTACGTCCTATCTCTTTGTCGCCGATGTGCGACACAAATATCAAGTCTTTTTTAAACTCTTTTTTTCCTTCACTTTTTCATAAAAACATACAAAACATAAACAAAATAAAAAAACGAATATTCTCCTTTAATCTTATTGTATTTCTGAGGGATCGATCTCTTTAAAGTGAAATAAAAACGACAGCATCCGAGTAGAGAAAAGACTAAATGAGAAGGTCAGTAGGATCTCTGACTGATGTTTAACTAGATGGTTCTGGAGGCCTGCACTGAACTAAACTGGGGGTGAAACAATATTTCTTACACCTTCCCATCCAAACCTGGTATTTGGGGAGGGAGACGTCAGCAAATTAATTTTGGCCATCCATCCAGGGGATGACAAGCGATCAGTTTGCTGGAGGGGAAGGCTAATTGAACGCCACGTTGAAAACCCTCCTGATGGGTAATATCTTTCATTATTCACATCCCCGGGCTTCATGACACACACACGTCGCCTCTTATTTTACCTTCGGGAGGGAGGGATGGGGGGGGGGCAGCCATGACAGCTCACAAGGTCTCCACATGGGAAAATAGATGTGCGGAGATAAATACATCCTCAGATATACTCTCTCCTCGCTGCACCGAGGCACTTCTCCGCCCCGGTGAAGTATTGTGGGGTAGCGCTTAGGAAAAGGTCGCTAGCTTGGGGGGGGACGGTGAGGAGATGAAGTCATTTGTTAGGCATCCGAAAACGTCCAAGGGCATTACTGAGATTTACAACTGTAAGGTTGTTCTTTAAAGATCCAAACAAAAGAGTTGTGTTCAAGTGGGCGGAAACAGGAAGGAAGCAAGTTTGTTCTAATAGAAATAAATACTAGTTATAGATCCCTAAAAAACTCCCCGGGACACGCACTCTCTCTCCTCTTTCATACTGACACACTTCTTCTTTGCCTCGGTGAAGTATCGCGGTGGAGTGCTTAAAAGAAAAGGTCGCTAGCTTGGGGGGGGGGGGGGCCGAGACATGAAGTCATTCGTTAAGACGACGACGCATCAGACGAACTCGAGGGTTCAAACCCGAGGGTCTCTGATTAACGGCAGTCACGCGTTGGAAAGGAAAAAAACTTTCTTTCATTTTAAGTTTAGGGATTGTACAACAAGGTAAAATCCCTAGAAATGACAAACGGTGAAATTCTTTCCAGTAAACAACGCCGACCTTCTATTGTGTGAATCTGAACAGCACAAGAAAGGAACTCTCTTAAAGGTTGTCGCCTACGTCCCGTCTCGTTGTTGCCTACGTGCCGTCTCGTTGTTGCCTACGTCCCGTCGTCGCCTACTTCCTACGTCCCGTCTCGTTGTCGCCTACTTCCTACGT
>NW_022285551.1:975-3405 GCF_004355925.1 Anarrhichthys ocellatus | reverse complement strand
CTTTAGGGCGGGGCTACACAGTGATTGACAGGTCTCTACCAGAGATGCGTCACTCCTCCTCAGTCCAGATATGGTCACTTCCTGTTCACTGGTTGCTAAAAAACAAGGATGGCGACGGTCAAAACGCCGAACTCAAGGCTTCAAAGCGTCCAATGAGGTGATGTCACCATGAGTCAGCATTCAAACGGTCGATGTGTCATTTTCATCTGCGGCGGTGAAGTGTAAATAATGCATTTCCTCTGTTTGACTTTTTTAAATGTTGAACTGGCAAAGCGATTGAACACAGAGGGGGAGGAGCATGTCTCCGATCGCCCACGGCTGCCTCGGCCTGAATGTAGTTAAAAAATCGTTCAACTTGTATGCGTTTATAAGTGAGTCGACTTTTTCTGCAGAAAAATTGTGGGTTTTTTTGTCAGATATGACAGAGATAGAAATAGAGTTGGTGACGCTGCACGCAGCCTCAGCTGTGAGCCTGTAGACCCGGGTTAACGATAAACGAGTGAAAATAGGCCATCAGAGGAATAAACAGAGTGAGCTGCCCGATAAAATCCGGGTCAGAAGCTACGAAGAGAAACTTTCATCCTGTGTTGGTTCTGTTGGTTCTGCTGGTCCCGGTGCACTAACGTGGGAATGTTCACGAGCACCAGAGTCCCTTTAAACCTCTTGTTTGACTGCAGCAGGGTCCACGGGTCAGTTAGGCTTAAAATCATCTTCAGGTTTCGTGTAATAATAAAACAGAAGTTCCTGCTGGAAGACAGGATGAGTTATTCAATGATGCATGACAGTTGAATATCATTTACATATATCTTTATTTATTTCTTGTTTCCCCTCAGGCCCTCCAATGTTTTCATCCTTTTTCATAATTAATAAAATATGAATCATGCTTGAAAAATAAATCCTCCGGCTCACGTAATGGCACCACAGCAGGCGACATCAATCCTGAGTTCATGACACATGTTCACTTATTAGTGTTTCTATAACCTTCAGCCGTCCTCTACTTTACACTTGATGTCTTAAAGCGTCTCTGGGCTGAATGTGGGCGACTGTGGCTAAGTGGAGAGCAGGGCCCTCCTTCAATCAGTGGATCGGCGGTTCGATCCCCGGCTCCGCTAGTCGCATGTCGATGTGTCCTCGAGCAAGACACTTAACCCTTAACCTCCCTGCTGAGCCTACGTGTGTGAAAGTGATAGAATCTGAACTGTGAGTCGCTAAACGAATATAATGACATGAAGGTGTCACTTCTGCTCAAAGGCTTCCTGAAAATGAATCAAATATAACTTAAATGTTGTACTTATAATAATAATGTTGAGGTATTTCACATTGTTACATCACTATATTTGTTTTACAGCTTTTACTTTACAGATTATTGAAACAAAAGATAATTTGCTAATAAATGATAATGTATTATTACAGATTAAACTAGCAGCAATATATTAAGTGATGAACACATTAATCCATCAATAATTAAAATACAAAAATATAATAAATGTCATTCTGCATCACAAGTATATTTTTTCTATTTGAAGTATATTGTGACGCTAATACTTGTACCTGTACTTTTACTGAAGTAACATGTTGAATGCAGGATTTTAACTTGTAACAGAGTATTTCTACATTGCTATATTAGTACTTTTACTGAGGTCACTTCCTGTTCACTGGTCACAAAAAACAAGATGGCGACGGCCAAGATCGCCAAACTCGAAGCTTCAAAACATCAGTTTTCTCCGGTTAATGTTCAGTTTCAAACAGTTTGCATCATTGAAACAAAACAAACTACAGAAGTATCTGTTCCACTCGGGACACAAAGAGTCTGCTGGTGAGAAGCAGGACTTCCACACGGTCCCGCCTCACAGAGGTCATTACGTCATTAAGCAGTTCTGCTGTCATGGGAACATGGTGAACATGGTCTTCAGGAGAGTGGACTGTTGACGGCTGAGCTTCAGAGTTTATCCAGCTGAGCCGTTTGTGTTATAATTGTTCTCCGTTCAACGTCAGAACAAATCCAGCTCTGAGGTTTCTAAACCTACAGGAGCAGAAAATAGAGCCGAATGCAGTAATGAGGAAGGACACACAGCTTCTCAGCTGCATCACTACTCCGTCCACACAATGCAGATCAGAACATTCTGGTTTCTAGAACACACAATACAGCAGAACCATAAGAAAGGAACAGGAAAGATAACTTATGATTTAGATAAGATAAGATAACTAAACTACTTAGTGAGCTTCAGACATCTAAAGTACTTCTCGTGAGACGTCATAGGATACGTTGCACAATTAACAATTAATCGATGACCATGAAGGCTGCTGATTATTTTTCTGTTATTTTGTCACATATGCAGTAGAAAACAAGATGGAGATCACATTTAATGCAAAATAAATGAAGTGAAAAATAAAAACCAGTTTTATCACCGGTGATCATGACACACAACG
>NW_022285551.1:0-875 GCF_004355925.1 Anarrhichthys ocellatus | reverse complement strand
CACACACACACACACACACACACACACACACACACACACACACACACAATGGTGAGATAATCCATTTAACTGAATGCATCTTTGAAGATTTCACCGTAACTTTCTGCTCTTTCAAAGTTCACTCATGATGTTTTTCTGCTGCTCTCATCTCAGGCCAAGTTCCTGACTCAGGATCAGATTAACGGTAAGACTCTCGTACATTTCATGTTGCAGCTTGAAGGATTCGATGCTTCCAGTTAGTGGAATCAAAACAGCCACTCTGCAGATGATGGATGCTTTTAGTGCAATCGTTTTTCTTAAATCGTTTGGCAGCAGAAGGAAGAACTTCAGCAGCTCTTATGAGACAGACGAGGCAGCGCTGTTGATATTTATTCAGACTGCAGCAGGTTTCCTGCCTCCGAACAAAGCAGCACTTGTTCCTGCTGAGCAGATTCACGCAACGATCTGTTGGCCCGCTGATGTGATTAAACACAAAGGTTCTGTATCTGCACACTAATGAGGGCACATTCATTCTGCTGGGAAGCATGGGAGAGTTATTCTAGCTTCATTTCTGTTTATTAATGCTGAATTCAACAGCTGAAATGTTTTGTATTTACTGGTAAATATGTCAGTTTGGTCATTAATGGCTGCAATATGGATTTATTGTGAAGCGATGGTCTCTTCAACACGGACAAAAGGCTTCATCACCTCGTCTACGTAGCAGCAAGACACACATACGCTGTTGATCAGGCTCTTTTTAGTGTTGCTTTGTGTCTCTTTGTACTTGTTTTGTGTCTAATTATAGTCTTTTTGCGTCTCTTTGTGGTTGTTTGTGGTCCTTGCAGTCGTTTTATGTCTCTTTGTAGTTGTTTTGCGTTTAATTGTAATAATTTTGC
>NW_022285550.1:0-3470 GCF_004355925.1 Anarrhichthys ocellatus | reverse complement strand
CACATATATACTGTATATATATGTGTGTATATATATATATACACACATATATATACTGTATATATATATGTGAATGAAATGAAATAAAGTTATTGATAAATTAATTGAATTACAAAAACTATAACTGATTGAAAATTAGTTATTAGTAACTGTTTAATTAACTGATTATTAATATAGAAAAACAATATTATGAAAAAGATCTATGAATTAATTATTGAATATATGATAAAAAACTGATTAAAACACTAAACTGACGCAAACAGGAAGTCCTCTGTAGGGTAGGCCGTCTCATTTCGGAGACCGCATGGTCTAGCCTACGCGGTCCTCAAAGGACGCGGCCCACGTAGACGGCGAAGGCTGGGTCCTCCGAAGGATGCAGCCCCTGAATTGAGACACAGCTCGTCAGTGAGCTCATCCAGGTCTGTAGCAGCAGCCTCACAAACACTCCAATCAGTGCAGACAAAGCAGGACCTGAGCTCCAGCTTTGCCTCGTTAGTCCATCTCCTCACAGTCCTCACCACAGGCTTTGCAGATTTTAGTTTCTGTCTGGAGAAGATGAACCAGACAGTGATCAGAGAGTCCCAGAGCTGCACGGGGGACTGAGTGGTATGCGTCCTTTATACAGTGGAGCAGTGGTCCAGTGTGTTTTTGTCCCTGGTGCTACACTTTATATGCTGTCTGTATTTAGACAGTTCTTTGCTGAGCTTTGCTCTGTTAAAGTCCCCAAGAACAATGAGCAGGGAGTCTGGGTGTTTGTGCTCCGTGTTGGTGATCTGCTCAGCAGGTGTTGGAGAGCCTCACTCACAGGCCTGAGGAGGTAGACACCGACCAGGATGAACGAGGAAAACTCCCACGGTGAATAAAACGGTTTGCAATCTATGAAAAGTGTTTCCAAGTGAGGGCTGCATGATTCCTTTAACACTGTGACATCTGTACACCAACCTAATTATTACAATTCATTTATTTTAATTTGTGCATTATTATCTTATCACATAAGCTGCGAGGCCTGATTATGGTTCATAAACCTTGTTGAACCTTGTAAATGTATTGCGTCAACATTTCATTTTGAGGATCATTTCTGTCTTTAAGTTATGAGACAATAAGTTCAGAACTTTGATAGTGACTTACTGTCTGCTAATGTTCATTTAATATCTCCTTATTTAAATTCCTAATAATATCTTTTAATATTTGAATTATTATCTAAATGTTTTGTATTTAATATCTCATAACTTTAAGATGAATTTTAAGTATAAACTAAGTTTAAATTATGATTCACTCTCCACACATTCTGACTTAATATCTTTATTTACTTTACTAGACATCATCCTGACATGAGATGTTCAGCATCATATTTTACATTATTTCATAAGATATTTAGTCAAAATTTAGATTTAGTATCTCAAAGTAATGACTGAAAATCAACACTGATCATTTTGACTTAAAAAGTCATAATTTAGATTAAATAAATCTCGTTAATGAGACGTTACGACATAATTATAACTAACGATCGCATTCTGACTTATTAACTCATTATTCTGACTTATATATTACTAATATATCTCCTCATTTTGATTTTAAAAATATATTTGGCTTGTCACATAATTACTTACTGACTCATAATTATTTTTATTGACTAAACACGAGACAGTTATTTACTTTTTATTAAAATGAATATATATTTCTATGTTATTATAATGAATATATTTATATATTATTATCATGAATACATTTATATATTATTATAATGAATACATTTATATATTATTAAAATGAATATATATATATTATTATAATGGATATATATTATATATTATTAAAATGAAAATATATATTATTATAATGAATACATATTTATATATTATTAAAATGAATATATATATATATATTATTATAATGGATATATATTTATATATTATTAAAATGAAAATATATATTATTATAATGGGTATATATTTATATATTATTAAAATGAATATATATATTATTATAATGAATATATATTATATATTATTATAATATATAATATATAATATATAATATAGACCATACTTTGTACATTAACTGAAGTCTGGCTCGTTGCTTTAGCGTCCATTAAACGGACTATTCCATAAACTTTGATGATTAATAACTCTTTATAATCACTTACTGTCATGTTGCTCTTCTGCATCTGGAGCCGGTGAAACGGCGGTTTCCGTTAAAACGGTGAAGAAGAAGAAGAAGAAGAGTTCTCTTCTCATGTTTGATGGTTAGATTGTTTCAGTTTAAAAGTCTCGAACCTTCACATTAAAACTTCTTTAACGACAGTTTATTAAAAAACACTTTGATAATAAAAACACATTTCTAACTGAACCCGTTTTGAACTCTTTTGTTGTTTAAAACAGGCAGAAAAAAACCGTCTTCAGTCCGAAAAACCAGGAAGAGAAACAGAGTGAAGCTAGCGCACACCGGCGGAAGTACGTACCACTGCCTTCACAATAAGAGACTAACTCAAGCGGCTAGAATAAGGGCAATAGGTCGAATACACATACAGATTACGTAGTAAGGCTTTAGATTATTTTATTTTTATTATAATTATGTAATATGATAATTATCTAAACGAAAACGTTTTAATAAATATTAAGTAAAAATTGATTTTGTATGCAAAATCCAAAAACATGTAGACTGAAAAATAATACAAACAAATAAATATGAGATAAAAAAAGATTTCATGAATAAAACCACAAAATACTCCCAAATCCAAATCTCCCTGGCAACAGAGCTAAATTATACAAACAATTAGCTGTAAAGCAATGTAATACTTAATCCAAGTGCCGAAGTATTTTAAGTATTAGTAGTAATAGTATTGTAGAAAATAACTCCTCCAGGTTGCTAAAATCAGATTTCCCCAGACAATGCTTTATTCTGAAAATCCGTCATAGTATTGTGCTCTTATTGTGGCGAACTTGATGCTAGTGAGTCAAACACGCTGGAGTATTAAAAAATGTAAAAAATAATAAGTGTTTTGTTCAGTGTTGTGAGTTAAAATAGTTAAAACTGCTGAATAAGCTTCAAATAAACAAGATAAAAGTGAAACATGTCAACAGGTTATGTAATAACAGAGAGACTTTTATGACTAGAGACATTCAACTAGAGACATTTAACTAGAGACATTCAACTAGAGACATTCAACTAGAGACATTCAACTAGAGACATTTAACTAGAGACATTCAACTAGAGACATTTAACTAGAGACATTCAACTAGAGACATTCAACTAGAGACATTTAACTAGAGACATTCAACTAGAGACATTCAACTAGAGACATTCAACTAGAGACATTCAACTAGAGACATTCAACTAGAGACATTAAACTAGAGACATTCAACTAGAGACATTCAACTAGAGACATTCAACTAGAGACATTTAACTAGAGACATTCAACTAGAGACATTCAACTCGAGACATTTAACTAGAGACATTCAACTAGAGAC
>NW_022285549.1:0-3406 GCF_004355925.1 Anarrhichthys ocellatus | reverse complement strand
ATATGCATATGCATATGCATATGTATATGCATATGCATATGCATATGTATAAATAAAATACAATAGTGCAAACAGAGGTAGTGCAGTATAACTTATTTATTGTTCATGAGAGTGACGGCCAGTGGAAAGAAGCTGTTCCTGTGTCTGGTGGTCTTGGCGTACAGAGCCCTGTAGCGCCTACCAGAGGGGAGGAGTTGAACAGCTTGTGTCCAGGGTGTGAGGGGTCTGCAGTGATCTTTCCTGCCCGTTTCCTGACTCTGGAGGTGAACAAGTCCAGGATGGAGGGCAGGCTGGAACCAGTGATCCTCTCCGCAGACAATCCGTTGTAGTCTGTTCCTGTCCTGTTTGGTGGCCGATCCAAACCACACAGTGATAGAGGAGCAGAGAACAGACTGGATGATGGCTGAGTAGAACAGGATCAGCAGCTCCTGAGGCAGGTTGAACTTCCTGAGCTGGCGCAGGAAGTACAACCTCTGCTGGGCCTTTTTCCGGATGGTGTCGATGTTGGGAGCCCACTTCAGGTCCCAGGAGATTGTGGATCCCAGAAACCTGAAGGTCTCCACAGCGGATACAGTGTTGTTGTGTATGGTGAGGGGGGGGCAGTGTTGGGGGGCTCCTCCTGAAGTCCACTGTCATCTCCACAGTTTTGAGCCTGTTTAGCTCCAGGTTGTTCAGACCACACCAGAGGACCAGCTGTTCAACCTCCCGTCTGTACGCAGACTCATCACCGTCCCCGATCAGGCCGATGATCGTTGTGTCATCTGCGAACTTCAGGAGCTTGACTGTTTGGTCCTCTGAGGTGCAGTCGTTGGTGTAGAGGGAGAAGAGCAGTGGGGAGAGCATACAACCCTGGGGGGCGCCAATGTTGATAGTCCGGGTGCTGGATGTGATTTTTCCCAGCCTCACCTGCTGCGTCCTGTCAGTCAGGAAGTTTGTGATCCACTGACAGGTGGAGGCTGCACAGTGAGCTGGCACTATGTCCCTGGGGAGTCGAGGTGTTGCAGCATGTAATGCAGTCCCATACTGACTGCATCATCCACCGACCTGTTTGCACGGTAGGCAAACTGCAGGGGGTCCAGCAGGGGTCCTGTGATGTTCTTCAGATGGGTCAACACCAGTCTTTCAAAGGATTTCATGACCACAGACGTCAGGGCGACGGGCCTGTCGTCATTTAATCCTGTGATGGAGGATTTCTTGGGGACCGGGATGATCGTGGAGCATTTGAAGCAGGAGGGGACTTCACAGAGCTCCAGTGATCGGTTGAAGATCTGTGTGAAGATGGGGGCCAGCTGGTCAGCACAGACTTTCAGGCAGGAGGGTGACACACCGTCTGGGCCTGGTGCCTTCCTGGTCTTCTGTCTGTGAAAGAGCCGACTCACATCCTCTTCACAGATCCTCAGTGCCGGTGGGGGGTCGGTTGGGAGAGATGAGGAGGAGGCAGGGGGTGTAGATGGTTGTTTGATGGGGCAAGTGGGGGGTGTGAGGGTAGGCTTATCAAACCTGCAGTAGAAGGCATTCAGGTCATCAGCCAGTTGGTGATTGGCCTCAGTGGGGGGGGATGGTCTCCTGTAGTTCGTGAGTACTTGCAGGCCTCTCCAAACTGACGAGGGGTCGTTGGCTGAGAACTTTTCCTCCAGCTTTTCAGTGTAGCTCCTCTTAGCTACCCTGATCTCCCTCGTCAGTGTGTTTCTGGCCTGGTTGTACAGGATCCTGTCCCAACTTCTGTAGGCCTCCTCCTTGGCCCGACGAAGCTGCCTGAGTCTTGCAGTAAACCAGGTTTATTGTTGTTGAATGTGCAGAAGGTTTTATTCGGCACACACATGTCCTCACAAAAGCTGATGTACGATGTCACAGTGTCAGTGAGCCCATCCAGGTCTGTAGCAGCAGCCTCGAAAACACTCCAGTCAGTGCAGGCAAAGCAGGACTGTAGCTCCAGCTTTACCTCGTTGGTCCATCTCTTCACAGTCTTCACCACAGGCTTTGCAGATTTTAGTTTCTGCCTGTAGGTCGGGAGAAGATGAACCAGACAGTGATCAGAGAGTCCCAGAGCTGCACGGGGGAGTGAGCGGTATGCATCCTTTATGTCAGTGTATTCTGAGTAATGTGTGTGTGTTAGTGTTTACTTGCTCCCATGTCCTCTTGATGGCTGCGTTGCATACATGAGGGTTAAAGCACTCATAATGATATGACAGTGTTATTAGTACACCAGCATATCATTACTGTAGAACATGATGAAGGTGGACTCATGATAAGAACAGAGAGAATCACACACTATTTATCTTCACTGCTTCAGTTGATTGAATGTGTGATGATGAATAATACACACACACACACACACACACACACACACACTGATCCGCCCACACACAGATTCACACACACAGATTCAAACTAGTTCTATATGGTGATCTACACATACATGTATATACACATATATAGTACATGATACATGAGGGCATACAGTACATATATCCTCATATTAATGAGGATCAGTAGATGCTCTTTGGGCTTGTTTTTATCTTATTGTGAAAGAGTTGAGATCATTATTGTCGCTATAGATCTCATTGGATGATGCATTCATTAAGCCTACTGCCAGCAGCTCATTTAAAGACATATCATCTGATTGATTGGGGTGATGAGGCGTTAAAATGAGCCGATACATTTACAACACTTACGCATTTAACGTGTCTGATATTTTGCGTGCTTCTTGTCTAGCCCTCGCAGCGGTGAAGGTGTTATATTTAGCCGTGATTATGGTCTTGAATTCCTCATATGCGTTCATGATCATCTCCTGCTCGTCAGCGGAGTAAAAAGAGGCTCTTTCTTTGACTTTATTTAACATTGTGCTGTTAGAAAATCATGGTTTCGGTGATCGACGCTTCCCCCTTTTGAAGCAGGACGGGCACGCTCAATTATCCTGATCCTGATCGTCTGGTTCCAATTAACGAGACTGTTTGAGAGGATCAGCCTTGGAGAAACCGAGATAGCCTGATGTCAATCATCGGGTTAATTTAAACTGCTAATAGGACATTTGATCGACTTAGCTGAACCACGTATGAGGAACGGGGCCCTGGTGTCCTCTTACAGACGATAACGGACTCCAGGTGTCCTCGTGGAGACGATAAAGACTCCTTTAGCATTTGGTATAACTGACTATTGATTTTCTCTCTGTTCTCAGCTCTCAGTCGGGCGTGGTCAACGTCTACTCCCAGGAGGCGTGTCTAAATTCAGCCAATCCCAAGCCTCTAAAAGCGGTGATGAACCTGCTGACCTCGGCGACATCTCTTACCTTTAATCGCTCCTCTGAGATCCTGGCCATCGCATCCCGAGCCGAGGACGAGGCTGTACGCCTGGTAAGATGATGATGAAGACGATAATGATGATGATGATGATGATGATGATGATG
>NW_022285548.1:0-3406 GCF_004355925.1 Anarrhichthys ocellatus | reverse complement strand
GTGTGTGTGTGTGTGTGTGTGTGTGTGTGTGTGTGTGTGTGTGTGTGAGACTTCATGAATGAACAAACGTCTGCTTCATGCTCATCCAGGATTTCTTACGACTGAGCGTTGCAGCAGAAGAGACTCGGTGTCGGTGAGACGTGTGGGACTGTTGTGGACTCTTTGGTTTCAAACGGACATGAACGTCTTATGAATACGTCCGCGTCGTCGTCAACCTTCTGCTGCAGACGTGAAGCTTCCAGACGTCTGACGTCCTGATTCTGATGCTCATGAGCAGAGTCAGGACCGCGCGTTGGTTCAGAGTCACTCACAACACATATAAAGACAACCGTAGATCTCAGTAAATAGGATTCAAACGTAATGATATAAGTATAATCTATCTGTGGTAGAAAGCTTGTTGTGACTGTTTGTTGTTTTAAATAGTTTTTCTGTTTTTTTTTGTTTCTAAAACTGATCAAATACTAAAACTACACAATCTTATAAAGAAAGAGAAGAAGTGCATTCCTGTGGTCCGTTGGCTCATAATCTCTGTAAATAGATATCTGCATATGAATAAAGATCCGGACCATGTAAACAGATTATTAGGGATATTTTCAGAATAAGAACCAAACATGAACATAAACGTCCTGTGGAGAGAAAGAGGAACTGATATCTAACCTGGAACCCACCGACTGTCGTCTGACGATGATTTAGAATTTTTATTGGTTTAAAATATTAATAATAATAATAATAATATGAATCTGACTCCGATAGAAACCACGCGGTCGAACACGTCGTCTCTGAACTCACGTCTCACGTTTCTCTTCAGACCGACAACAACAACGGACACAGAAGAGTCTGGGACCAGAGCTCTGAGGTCTGTCTGCTGACCTCATGAAACACCCTCAGCTCAGAGCACAAGAAGGTGAGATATGTTGTGACTCATGTCCCCCGTCTGGGAGATAGACCATGACGTCTGTCTCTTGTCTCCGTGCTTCTCTTGGTCTCAGACTGACCTGCTTTGGGCCGGGCGGTGACGAAGACGACCAGAGTCATCAGGACGAAGCCACACAGCGGCCTCATCTTCATCTTCATCTTCACCGGACTCATCTAACAGACGGCTGGAACCAGATGGACCTGTGAGGACGGAGACAGACAGGAATGCAGAAGTTCTTTTCTAAGGAAACATGAGAGGACCTGAGAGTCCGAACATCACATTTAACCAGATTTATGGCTGATTTTCTTTGTTCTAAAGACGTGAGACATCGAACAGCTTCTTCATGAAGCTGCTGTTAAAGTCCAGCTCTGTTTCATATGATGTCATCCTGACAGTCGTGCTTTTATGTTGTTTTATGTCTTTAGTTCAGTTTGTTATCTTTGTGTATCGACAATGAGGCTCATTTTATTTCAGAGTAATCATGAGAACATCTATGTGATGAGGCCGATCACTCATCCTCACAATAACATGCACACTATGAACAGGACCGCTGGTATCATGGAGGACATCTGAGACTCAGAGCGACCAACAGAACGGCACGTTGAGGTCCTGCAGGATTAAATGTGACTATCAGAAGGAGAAGATATAAAAACCTTAAAGAAGTCAACTGAAGACGAGAGGAAGAAGTGCTCTTCAGTCTTCCTCTCCACGTTTACAGCGAATGAATCAAACTGTGATTTCTAAACTCATTTCATCACTCAGACTTTCTGCTGATATGTGAACCATAAAACTGACTGAATCAGCTTTAGAGGACTAACAATCATTTATTATCACAAACTAACAGTGACTTCATGTATTTAAATATTTAAGCCACTTCCTGTTTAAAAGAAAAAGCTCAGAGGAGAGAAGCAATACACGCAATCCAGGTCTTATGTGTGTGTGTGCGTGCGTGTGAGTGTGTGCGTGTGAGTGTGTGAGTGTGTGTGCGTGCGTGTGTGTGTGTGTGTCTGTGTGAGACAAAGACTCCTCAGTATAACTTTCTGTAGCCCCCCCCACGCACACACACACACACACACACACACACACCTTCACCCCCCAACACCCTTTTCCTGTCTCCCTCAACAATCTACTACCATCATGCTGCTACTGAGCACGTGCACCACACACACACACGCGCACACACACACACACACACACACACACACACAAAGAGAGTCATTGAGCTGGAGCTGCTGCTTGTTAACTTTGTGTTTCTAACTAAAGAACTTTAAATCCTGTTTCCTTTATTTAACCTTTAAAGTGATTAAAACTGCATCTGCTCTCTGGTTCAAACCGATGAGCTTTATCCATATTATTATTATTATTATTATGATAGATCTAAAGTGTGATAGAGTGACAGCAGGAGACCTGTGGATGCAGAGCGTCACTTCACAGAGCGGCTCGTTAAATCAACACGACTAATGAAACAGTGGCTGCTTCTTAAAAACCTCTTTTCAAGTCTGCAGGCTCTGGAAGTAAACCGCTGGATCTCCTCCGGTTGCATCTTTTGTTCAGAGGAGAAAATGTTCAAAGTAAAAAGAAGCTTCTTAAAAAACAAAAACTCTCAAATCAGTTGAACTGTGGACGGAAACGGATTCATTTCTGTTTTCTTCAGTGAGACGAGACTAACGGGTCCATGAGAGGCTCCTGCTGCCCCCTGTGGAGCAGAACATGTTAATGCATTCTCCAGACTGCTGACCTGATGTCCACTCAGTCAGAGGACTCTGTCCACAACATCTCTGTTGTGCTTTCTGCAGAACAGATCAGAGCCAGAAGGTAAGATTTACATCATGAACTGTGCAGACTGTAAAGCCTCCCGGGAATAGTTTTATAAATATAATGAACATAAGAGGTGATGCATTCTTTATTTAGTTTTGAATGTCTCGTGTTCTGTTTTCTTTGTCTTCGAACATCTTGGGACCATGTTGGAAACCATGAATATAAATCATCAATCAATCAATCAGAAGAGAAGAACCAGTTTAAAAGAGCTCAGAACGTCTCACGTCCTCTGAAACTAAATAAATCTGTTTCTGAATATCCAGAATTATTCCATCTCTGGTCAGCTGACAGCAAACACACTGATAGAAAACACAGACCTCATATGAACCTGTTTGTTCTCATCTCATTGTGATGGTTGTAGCAGCTTCTGACTGACAGTGAACACAGAGAGACACAGAGACACAGAGAGACACAGAGAGAGACAGAGAGACACAGAGAGACACAGAGACAGAGAGAGACACAGAGAGACACAGAGAGAGACACAGAGAGACACAGAGAGAGACACAGAGACACAGAGAGAGACAGAGAGACACAGAGAGAGACAGAGAGACACAGAGAGAGACAGAGAGACACAGAGAGAGACACAGAGAGAGACAGAGAGACACACAGAGAGACACAGAGAGACAGAGAGAGAGACACAGAGACACAGAGAGACACAGAGAGAGACAGAGA
>NW_022285547.1:752-3407 GCF_004355925.1 Anarrhichthys ocellatus | reverse complement strand
TCATGGTACGGCACAGTGTGGGCCCATCACTGACTTCATGGTCATGGCTCTGAGCCCGCAGCTTCTCTCCACCGCAGCCCCGAGCAGGTTTAGCCTCGTTTCAAGTTCAACCCTGCCAACAACCTTTGAGAGTTGGCGGATCATAAACGTGTTCGGGTGCAGCAGAATGCGCTCAAAGCAAAACATCAATCTCTTTGTGCACCCCCCCCCACAGTCTCATACAAGATGCGTCACCCGACACATTAAGATCCAAAAACAGATTCAAAACAATGTCTTAGATCCATAATCACGTCTTCCATAATAAAGGAAAACGCACTCAGCACAGCTTTTAAGATCATGAAGATCTATAATCTATATCTCAATCTATATCTGCATCCAGAGGTCTACGTGATAAAAGGAGTGTGAGATTGTTAATGGTGAGAACTGTGTTAAGGAGACTCATCTCTGGTAATGAGGTTATGTGTTAATGACTGAACAAGTTAAACGAGTTAAACTGGGTGACAGAAAACATGAGTACATGAAGAGCTCTCGTCTCACAGGCTGGAAGTAAAACACACACCTGCTGAGTAGTTAACAGATGTAGAGGAGCAGGTAGTGGTTTAATACGCACATTAGGCCCAAATGGGTTTTTATCTAAAAAGTAAAATCGTGGACTGGTGTGGATTTCAACACTGTAACCTGAGTTCCACAGAAAGCTGTCATTAGCATAGCCCTCTGAACACTTCCCCAGAGAAATAATGAAATTAAACACATGTGCAGTTTAATTACAGAGTTGACAGACTGTGTCTCAGCAAACCCGTTTGTCTAGCAGACAGTAAAATATGTTGTCTCATCAGGATTTGGGCATCAAGGCTTTTCCCCTTGAGACAGAATAGTGAGGGTAAATAAACGTTAACGGGATCATTTAAATAAAAACACCTCAAACACCTCAAAATATGAGTCAATGTCTTTGGAGCAAAGCTGCACATCAACATGTGCTGCAGAAGTTGAGAATATAACCCAAAGAATGAACCGTTGAGTGCAGAGGAGGATACCTGCACCTCCACAGCAGGACCACGGTGAGGTTTACAGGGTCAGCAATGAGCTTAGCATTTGTAGCATAATGTGCTGAAAGCAAAGGAGTGTCATAACTCTGTCAATTAACCCGATCCCTGGTGGACAAAGCGGTGAAGCCATAGGAAATCCTTCAACCCTGCTGAGCAACTGGTGGGAAGCCCTTTGGAACCCTGCTGAGCACCGTAATGGGAAACCCTAGGAAACCTTCTAAGGACCATAACAGGAAGCCTTGGGAAACCCTCTAAGATACATAATGGAAGGCCTTAGGAAACCATGATCAGCACTATGATGGGAAACCCTAAGCACTTTAAAGGGAAGCCTTAAGAAACCCTGCCAAGCACTATAGCAGGAAGCCCTTTGAAACCCTGCGAAGCACAAAACTGAGAAACCAGTGGAAGCTTCGTTTGGCTCTGTGGGTTTTGGGAAAGCTCTAGTTGACCTTTTATCTTCAACGACATCATGGAAACAACCACTTAAACCCGAGCTGATGGAGGAAAATGTTGGTCCTGTTTAGCCATATGATGAAAAAGCCAGTTATCTTTGTTTAAGGATGGTATCAGCTTCTAGCTCTATACGGTGCCACCGTGGAACGTAGCGGTGGAGCGGACCGTAGTTGATCGGAACAGATGGATGGGGGTGGGTGGTCGAAAGGATTTTTCGGGATGGTGGAGAAAACAAATTGTCTGGAGCCTTGTACACCAGAGAGCTAAACAAGAACAAAGAAGAACCGACAGTATCAGCCGATATGTATCACCACAAACCATCGTGATCGGGGTGATCTCTAAAAGATCCGTGGCTAGCCCTGTAGGACACCGTTAGGAAGCATAACGTTAGCCGCATCCAGTCCTGTGTATCTGTGTGGTAGACCCCCCTACTGGCCTTGTGGACCCTGTTGGTCACTGGAGTGGAAAGCAGGCTAGTGGAGGTACTTACCTTGACCCCGCGCCTGCTGAGGAAACAAGGACACGAGAAGGAAGCCCAGCAGGCAGAGGCTCAGTCTGACTGAGAACTGCATCCTGGAAGCAGCAGACGGGAGGGCACGACACACCTGGAGGAGAGGGGAGGAAGAGGTAAGAGGGAGGGAGAGGAGACGAGACAAGGGAAGGAAGGAAGGTGGTGAGGGAAAATAGAGTAAGGAGAGAGGAAAGGAAAGAGCAAGTCAGGGGAGGAAGATAGAGAGCGGGAAGGTGACGAGGAGGAGAATGGAGAAAAGGGAATGTGTGAGGGAGGTTGAAGGAGATAAAGGGATGACAGGAGCAGGGAGGACAAGGAGAAAGAGGAGATGAAGGGATTCAAACAGAGAGAGAGAGAGAGAGAGAGAGAGAGGACATTCTTTACATGGCACTTCATGAATTATCCTCGAAGATTATGTTGCAATGTTATGACAATTAGCTGTGAACTTGATCTGGTCATGTTTGTGCAGCTACAGACAAACATTAAACATGTTGTTTTTCATTGCTGCAAATCTGTCTGAAAGATAAGTCATAAATAAAAGCATGTAGGCCTCCAGCTAAAGGAAAATAGTAAATATGAACAGATCGTCTCCGCCCCTCGATGATGTACAGACTTGTTCGCTTACATCACAGATTTTATGATCAC
>NW_022285547.1:0-652 GCF_004355925.1 Anarrhichthys ocellatus | reverse complement strand
CCCCCCCCCCCCCCCCTCCCCCTCCAAATGTACTAATGATCCTTAATGGATGAAGCTGCAGAAATAAACTTTTTTGAAGTCTTCCCCCTTTAAGTATCTTATTATGATGCTTTAGACAAACTGTTTGTGGATTAAGTTGAAGCTTATAAAGCACATCGGTGTCACATACTGTACACATGACTGCATCAAACAGGAAGAACATTCCTGCAGAAGCAGCTTTATTCATAGGAGGAGCACTTCTCACTTAGAGACTGAGATATTATGGTGTGTCTTTTCAATGTCTCAGAAAAGACACACTAGATGTAAAAGGATTCAGAAAAATACACCTTTTGTTTGCAGCCAACTTTTAATTCCAGACGATGTTCAATAATTTATTGACATCACAGTTAACGTGACATTTCCCACCATGTCGGTGTTGAGAGGAGCTCTGCTTGTGGTAATAAAAACAGAACTAGGATTATAGGTGTGTTGAGAGCAGTCCTGTCTCAGTGCAGAAAACATAACAAATCACTACAATATGCATGAAATAGTCCCTTCGGGGGCTCACAGCGTAACTGTAGATCACTGCAGTGAGTTCACGAGCTCATTACCACACCTGGCTCTTTTATTTCTAACTCCTATAATAAACATATTTCTAACTCCTATAAGAAAC
>NW_022285546.1:0-3408 GCF_004355925.1 Anarrhichthys ocellatus | reverse complement strand
TGCACGTTTGTCATAGAAATGTTGGAGACAAAAGTAGTTCCAGAAACATTCATTTTATTCTTCAAATAAAGAAAATATGTTCACATTGTGATCCACTTTTAAGCTACTCAGCTCAATATACTGTCTTCTTATTAAGCGTTAGAACAGGCATAACTTCTTTATATTTTAATAACAGATTGTGAATATAAGTTCCTGCAATCTGTTAACATTATGAAAAACATCAACTGTGCATGACTGTGGATGATATAAACTCATACTGAGCACACAGCTAAGCTAACGTTTAGCTAGCTTGATTTACGTGATGTGAAATGCAACAACAGCCCTGTAACAGATGTTCAGTTGTTGTTTGTTGTGTGTTGACTTAATGGTGTTTTTCAATTTCAGTTTAAGTGAATTGAATGATGAATTCAAGTGTTTCTTGTCTGTGCGTAATGATCGTCTCCTCTGTGTAATGAGACTAGTCATACTGTAGCACGTGTGGTAAAATAACACACGTAAAAGTGTTGTCTCTGTTGCAAATATTGAACGGTTTTTAAGTTAAGCAGCAACAACAATCGACAGGATATAACATTCATTTTTTTTATCCACAGCAAATTGAGTATTTTTAGGTATATACAATCAAAATGTCCCGACAGCTCTGGTGGAGATGGACTCATCCTGAGGACGGCTGCTGTCTTCCAGATGTTTTTACGGTCAGGTCACTACCGTTAGATCACTGATCTTGATGAGAGATTTAATAATTAATGAAGGCCTAATTAATGAAGTTTACGAGGCTGTACCACGTGCGTACAATGCGCAGAACGCCTCTTTCAATGTGGAGACACATCGGTCCTGCTGCTGTGTGATGACTACAAGTATTTAATAAACTAAAAGGAAAGAATACTAAATACAAACAAACGGCGTGAACATACACATTAGTGTGAAGATAACACTGATTTAATAAAAAAGGTTGTAGTATGCAGATAGCACAGTATTGATGTAGATCCAGGAGGTAGCAGCAATGCCACGTAATTGATGCCGTAAAACCCCAAAGACGAAGAAAACGAAGAAGAAGCTTCTTGCTCCCCCTGAAGAAGACACGTGTGGAAACGTAAATCAATAGAGATTGATGAAGTGAACAGGTGTGTGTGTGCTGTCCTCCTCCTTCAGCCAGAGAAGAGTTCCAGCAGCAGCACAAGTTTGATGAGATTGAGTTGTTTCTTTGTTTGAAATGCATAAGGCTTCATAAAACTCTTCTTAAGGGTTATAAAGAATAAAACATTGTGGAAATAATGTTTTATAAGTTCAGCATTCATGATGCTTTATACCTCCATGTCAGAGTGACAACGATGTTCGTGTGTGTGCGCGTGCATGTGTATGTATGTGTGTGTGTGTGTGTGTGTCTGTGTGTGTTTCTTTCCTTCTGCTTATCTTTCTCTCTGCCTTGTCAACAAATTATGAATATAATGGTTTATGGGCAGATGGGAGTTTGTCAGTGTTGGGGAAGTTGTGGATGATTGTTTATAAGTTTTTGATAATGACGATAATCACAATAATATTGTTAATATTCGTAGTAATAATGAGAACACATCAAAATGCAGTTATTCAGACACAGAGAACTGCTCCATGTGTCAGAACAGATTATCATTTCTACGTTTCTGAAATGAAACAATGTTACAAACATCAATAACACCTTGTAGCATAACTTTATGAGTTTTAAGTGACGTGACAGCACTGTAAGTTATTAGCTATTGTATGAAAGCTACTATAACACTCTTATAAGGACTTATGAACAGTATTTGATGGCTGTGAGTGAAGTGTGAGACCAAATACAAATTCACAATGATGATCAGAGACATGTCAAGTCTTTATTTTCCAATAGTTGTAAATATGAATAAGCTGTGTATAAATTGATTCAACATTCATCTTTCTGGTGAAGTAAAGACACAGCTGATGGAATATTAACCATTTCAAATTGCAGAAACTCTGTTTTGGTCAGATTCATTATTAATGAAGGAATCCATGAAAAACTAGGTGTGATTTGAGACCTCATGTTTCAGAAGTTCTCAGCCAAAACAGGAAGTGTTTTATAAAAGTCCTCATGGTGGTGCTCTCCCATCAAAAAACATTTGTTCTCTTGTTCATGTTTGGTCTGATAGAAATAATAAATGATAAATTCAAGGCAACGCTTTGGTCTGTTTGCCACAATATGAAGAAAATAAATGAAAGTCTCTGATGTCAAATGAATATAATAATTAAATACAGGCTGAAGTTGGTTTAACAACTTATAAGAAAAGAGATAAAAGAAGAGGCAGATCTTAAGGAGCTTGTTGTTACTTCCATGTGATGTTCTGCTGATTTTCACTCAGACTCTGATATGAACTCACATAATGAACACTGACTTTTGACTTATCACAACATCGTTTTAATTTAGTGAAGACACTTTCTAATTTAAATGTAGCTTTTTGGTGAGACCGTATTTAATAGATGTAGGCTACACCTGCTGTTATTATTATTCTAATAAACTAAATTCTGTATTTGTCTTTAGTAAAGAAAAGAAATCCACCTAAAGCTCTTTTTAGACTTACATTAAAGCTGACTTGATTTTTTTATTTATCTTGTCTACATATTATTTGATGAGGTTTGGTAAAATAAGGTTGGTACTTGTCTTTACAAATCGTAAGGCTTTTATCAAAAGCTGGTGATTTGAATTATTGTTCTGTTGAAAATAATCTGTTGGTGAAGTAATTTACACAGAAACCTGCAAATATGCCTTTTATTTTTAACCATATTGTGTTCCCAAACATTTAAAATGTATGACAGTGAGGATGAAGTTATTAATAATTATCAAAACTTCATAAACTGATTCAGAGTTACATTTTTTATATAGATGTAAAAGTCATCAGTTTGGCTCTTTGCATGAAGAAGTTCTCGATATAACTAAGACGAAAGCAATAATAATATACTGTAATAAAAACACAAATATGCATACATAATATGTAAATAAATATACAAGTAATTATACGTAGACGTGACTGTGAAAACAAAATGGACGTGAAGGATTCCATCATTGCTAGGTTACATCTCAGCGCTACATAAATATCTGATGATCATTTAAACATAAACAACGCCTCACTCAGACCGTCAAGAACAGTGTTTTCTGAACTTTCTCTCGACGATTTGTTGCAAAGTTTTGCTTCTACAGACGATTTGTTACATCCCGACATCAACTACAGACTCACAGAGACTGACTGAAGAGATACAACTGACTTCCACCTTGGAAAACGTGAGATTTAAACACTTTGAGTGGTGTTTATGTGTTTAAGTGTTTAAGCTAACGTTTTAAGCTAGCTAAACGTTAGCTAAGCTAACGTTTAGCTAGCTTAAAAGATAACTTTTAAGCTAGCTAAACTTCAATCGGCTCTGCCA
>NW_022285545.1:0-3409 GCF_004355925.1 Anarrhichthys ocellatus | reverse complement strand
TCCGGATCCTTGGCGCTTGTACTCCGGATCCTTGGCGCTTGTACTCCTGATCCTTGGCGCTTGTACTCCTGATCCTTGGCGCTTGTACTCCTGGTCCTTGGCGCTTGTACTCCTGGTCCTTGGCGCTTGTACTCCTGGTCCTTGGCGCTTGTACTCCTGGTCCTTGGCGCTTGTACTGATCCGGATTCTGTTCTGATTGCAGAGCTCATAGACTTCAAGACGAGAAGAGTGGCAGCTTTCAGGAAGAACCTGGTGGAGCTGGCAGAGCTGGAGCTCAAACACGCCAAGGTAACAAATGACATAATCTGTTAAAAGACATTGATTATACATTACATTACAATCATTTAGCAGATGCCTTTATCCAAAGCGACTTACAATTCAGATTCCATCACATTTCTACACCGTAGGCACAGTTATGGGAGCAAATTTTGGGGTTAAGTGTCTTGGTTAAGGACACATTGGCAACTAGCGGAGCCAGAGCCGGGGATCGAACCGCCGATCCTCTGATTGAAGGACGGCCCTGCTCTCCAATTAGGCACAGTCACCCTGTATACCTGTCCCTCTGTACACCTGTCCCTCTGTCCAACTGTGCACTTGTGTCTCTCTACACCTGTGTCTCTGACCCCGCCCCTTTCACCTGCAGGGGAACCTCCAGCTGCTGCAGAGTTGTCTGGGTGTCCTGAAAGGTAACACTTAACTGTTCGACGCTGCTCAACATCGACCGGACACGCCCCTTTTATACAACCCCGTCCACATCAACTGGGCACCCACTGTGGGCGGAGCCTGGGTGGACGAATGACATTGAGAACTGTGGACCGGAGAGAGAACAGACATGAAGTGTGTCGTCTTCATCACTAACCAGACACCATCCTCTTCATCTTCTCTTCTCTTCCCAGTCCTCTCCAGCAGCATTATCCGACCTGAAGCACCTGTACCGGTTCTACTGGTCCATTATCAGACCTGAAGCACCTGTACCGGTTCTATTGGTCCAGCAGGACTAGTGTGATCAGCCTCTTTCTCTCCTGAGTGACATTCACATAGAACTTTATTATCACAGAAAAGACAAAACAAATTCATGTTTTTATCCAAATTAAACAAATCCTTCCCAGTCTATCAGTTCTACTGTGGTGATACTGGTCCCAGTCTATCAGTTCTACTGTGGTGATACTGGTCCCAGTACAGTATCTGATTATCAGTTTCTTTTAATGAACAAAATTTCTCAAAGTTCAAACATCAAGAACTTCAAAATAAATAACTTTTATTTAAAGGAGAACTTATATGATAGAAGAAAACATGTTAAATTGGACCCGAGATGATCAATACCAGCAGATCAGGTATCCATCAGGTATCGGCCCTGGCACGACCGATCCACCTGAAAAAACGATCCCAGTCTGCTACTTCAGCAGGAACTGGTCCCAGTTGGTCTCTGATTGTCTCAACATCTTATGAACTGTTTTTGTCTTCTGCTGAGTCAGAAGTCTTTCAACCTGTTTCTATTTAAAATGTTTTCATAATTATCACATAATATAACCAGTTATTACCCCACAGTAACAGTTATTACCCCACAGTAAACGACTGATTTCATAATTCTGTGAAAACTATTTTCTCTTTTCTGTGGAGTCGATGAGCTCCAGTAAACATGAACTAGTTTCCTGTCGATGTTTAGAATGTGAGGATGAAAAGTGAAGACGTTTCTAACTAGACTCTTCTTCACTTCAGGAAAACAAGACTTTTAGGACTCAAAGACATGGAGATATTTTCCAGGGAAGGTTCACTGTGTCTCTCCTTTTGTCTGTCTTATTTTGGTTTTATTGTGTAGGTGAACTTCCTGTTCTGCTGCTGTGTGACGCGTTCAGAGTCCAGCTGTCGGTTCTTATTAAAGCGTAACGTCACTACATAAAGAAGCTTTGTATTAGTTAACTAATGAACGCTAGTCTCCATCATCCTCATCTTCACTAATGTAGCTCGTTTTTCTTTGATCTGCTGTTTGTTGCCATGGAGACCAGCGGCTCCGTTTGATTCATTGTTCAGAATGTTTTATTTTTTAAAGTCACAGTATACGAATGTTTTTTCACTCTTATGTGACCAAAGCTTCCATTTCTGATTCAAGATGGAGACGAGAAAAAGAGAAATAAAAAGAGTAAAATAATAAAAAGATGATTTATGATTCACGTTTTCATTGTTTAAAGTTTCATGAGGTCTGTAATCCAGCAGAGACTCAATAAACCTTTATGGACACTTTTCTTACAATCATCTGTGTCACCGCTTTACTGGGAGGGTGGAGCTGTCTGATTGGACGGAGGGCTAGGAGGGGGCGGGGTCAGGATGTTCCTCTACATCCTGTTCTTATTCTGACCCACAATCCTTTGCAGCAGCAGAGGAGCAAGAGGGTCAAAGGTTCCGTTCTTTGTGAGGAACAAGTAGAAGTGAATTACCCACAATGCATAGCGCAGTGACGTTAAACAGGGGTTACCAGGGAACCGTGGAGGATTAAAAAAGGTAAACAAAGAAGTCACATGTTCAGTAAACATTAAGTTTAAACGTTAAAGATTAAAGACGGAACATAAAAACACATGAAATCATTTTACACATTTATTTAAATGTTGCTTTAACAAAAACAGGAAGTACATTATTTGACAGTCAGCTAATCTGGAAGACAGACCAATCAGGAGCGACCCCTGAAGACCAGGAAGTCTCCTGGTGTCACGGTAACCGGATGTGTCACAAGGTGAACCTTCTAGTGTCCCCCCACTGTCCCCCCCCCCCCCCCACTGTCCCCTCCAGAATCCCTCTAGTGTCCCCTGATTTTCCACACTAGTGTCCCCCATTGTCCCTCTAGTGTCGCCCCATTATCCCCTCTAGTGTCCTCCCCATTGTCCCCTCTAGTGTCCCATATAATTAAAATGATCATTTCTGTTTTCACAATTTTAAATTCGTATATACACTGCTCAAAAAAATAAAGGGAACACTTAAGCAACACATCCTAGATCTAAATGAATGAAATAGTCAGGAGGCCACTCTGCTCTTAGGAACCTTGAGTGCTGCAGAAATTCTTTTGTAACCTTGGCCAGATCTGTGCCTTGCCACAATTCTGTCTCTGAGCTCCTTGGGCAGTTCCTTCGACCTCATGATTCTCATTTGCTCTGACATGCACTGTGAGCTGTAAGGTCTTATATAGACAGGTGTGTGCCTTTCCTAATCAAGTCCAATCAGTTTAATTAAACACAGCTGGACTCCAATGAAGGAGTAGAACCATCTCAAGGAGGATCAGAAGAAATGGACAGCATGTGAGTTAAATATGAGTGTCACAGCAAAGGGTCTGAATACTTATGACCATGTGATATTTCAGTTTTTCTTTTTTAATAAATTTGCAAAAATTTCTACATTTCTGTTTTTTTTCTGTCAAGAT
>NW_022285544.1:0-3409 GCF_004355925.1 Anarrhichthys ocellatus | reverse complement strand
ATACAACCAGAGGAGTCGCCCCCTGATGGTCACTAGAGAGAATGCAGGTTTAAGACACTCTCGCATCGGCTTCACTCGGCAGAACCGGAGATTGCTGCCTGGTACAAACACATAAATAAAAACATCTGCATCATCTTACACACAGACACACACAGAGGGGTGGTTAAGCTATAAGCAGCACACTGAAGATGTCACGGTCTCCCCGCTAATGAGATTCGACATATTATTCCCTCCTCTGCAACACGAAGGAACAGCAGAGAGGCACTGTGCATCTTAACAACACAGGCCCCGGTTCGGCTGAAAACATAATTCGTTCCCGGCGAGGGGAGCGCGTTTGAGTCAAATTAAGTTAGATACACACACACCCACACACACACACACACACACATTTCAAATGCCCTGCACACATTGCATACCCATCCTAACTGTCAGTGCGTATCTCTGGGAGGTCCAGTCAGAGCAGAGTGGTGGTGAAAACGTACGATACAACCAAAGTTGAAGTGTGCACGTGCGCGCGCTTCGTCTTCTAAATGGTATGAAAGCTTGGGTTTTGAAAACGCAGACAGGCTTGTAAGTTGAAATAGTTGCCTCCGGGCACTTGTCGTCATCCATCATTTAAAAATAAATAAAAAATGGCAATCACATCACAACATTCATTAAAAACGTAAAGGGACAGAGAGGGGAACAGACGGGGAAGCATTTGAGAGAAGGATGTCAGACTGCTGAACGTCAGTACTTCATGTAAGAAGTCTTAATGTAGTAATTGCTGGAACCGTCATCTCCTACAGTACGTCGATTTTATGCAAAACACTGAGCTTTTGAAAGTGAACTTTTATAAGTATGTGTTACATCCCCTTAATTGGTTCACGGCGAAAAGAGATTCTACTGTGCAATTAAAGCTGGGAAGTTTTCAGAGGCGGTGCTTTCAGAGGTTTTCACCCCAACACATTATTACAGCTCCTGTTAAACATGCAGGAAGGAGCTACGTGTGATGAAAGAGAGGAATGAGAGCAGCCACTCTTCCATTAAAAAATAAAGTATTTATGGTGAATCATTTTTTTTTCAAGCAGTATGCATGGCAGCAATGTGGCAAGACTTCTTCAGTACTATGTGGAATATATTGCAGAAAGATCTGACCTTGTCACTCCCCGCCAGCTAACAGCAGCCTCGACACAGCGTGGGGGGGGCTGAGGAGTGACCTTAATAAACACAGACCACCAGCCAAAGACCTCAGCACACAGAGCAGGACTCCAGTTATCAGGGAGTCCGCTGTGAGAGGGCTCGGACACACACCCGCCATGTGGTCTTACCCACAAACCACTGCAGCAAGTGAGATAAAATATCATCTCTAACAGGAGGTAGCGGATACATTAAATATGCTATATGCAGCAGATAATTCCTTACAATGACATGTTAGAGCCATCAATGGAATAATATAAGAATAGCAGCAGGGTATAACACAGCTCATAAAGCAGTTTAGACATAGGGTTAATTATGTGTCTTTCTCTAATGCAGGATGTGTGTGGGAAAAGTGTTAATGTGATTATCTACATGTGAGAAAAGCCATGTTGAGTTTCCCCCAGAACGGGCACAATATAAACAGCGGTGGTTACATCCCTGCGGAGCCAATAGGAACACGTACAGCTCACTTCCGCTCATGACAGTCATAACAATAAAACGTCACGTGTCACCCAAAAATGCATGAAAACATCATGTCACAAGTGCCAAAAACAAACAGTCAGAAGGGAACAGACAAGCTCAGCCACTTCAAGAAAAGTAACCGTTGATGAAAATACTGCACATAGTTAATGACAATAAATCAATAAATATAACTATGGGTGATGACAGACAGACGCCCTGTGAGAGTATAAGGAAGCTGCAGTAGAGTCACTTCATAACAGTAATACAATCAAGATATTAACACACAATAAGTTAGCAAAGTACTTACAGTTCAGTAACGTAAACTCTGGGAAGTAACGCGGAAATCCGCTGCAGAAAACGTGACGATAATGGGAAGACTTGACAACAGGTGGACGGGACACTTCCGGGTTCAAGTTGCGCTCAGAGCCGAGGGTTGATAACCAACATGCAGCATTAGTTGTCCTTATTATTTTATGTATTTTATTTTGTGATTTTTTCTGTCTCACACGTCAAAGACACGGGGACAAAGATGGGGGGAGTTTGCTTCATGGATGATGCTTCAGGTTTGTTTACAAGCGAGAGTGGGCGGGCAGGTTAAAGGGTAGATTCTGATTTTAATTCTACCCAAACCAGGGCTAACCAACATTTATTTTATTTTATAACAACATATTGTCCTACTGCCCTCGACAACAAACCAATAGGATTTTTCCTTTGGATTGTTGCAGAGAATAAGCTATGTGGCAAACACAACTTTATGATTACATACATGTTTTCTTCAGCAGGATAACCACTTTTGTGATTTTTGAATGACAGTTTACAGAAGTAAAAAGATAACGTTAGGCTGTAAATAAACTACTATAGGACAGACGAGTCGCCGTTCAACCGCCTTTTATAAACATGTTATAAATTATACAGACTTACCTAAAACCCATTCAAAACTCATTCTCTGTCCAAGGTACAAAAGGCACCAGCCCCTTATGAACTCAATAATCAACGCTGCATATCTCATAAACATATCTTAAACATAGCTCATGTTTAAACTGAGATATAAAAACAGCACATTGTCAGCACAGCACAGACATTGTTACTTCTAACAGCAAAGACACAAGGGGAACTACATTAATTAAAAGACTTGTTAGTTATTACTCTTTATAAAATCTCCTTTTTTTGACTTTGTTGGAGCCTGGCAACACCTGGCGCACGAGCTCTATGAGGAATATGAATTAATGGGATCAGACGCAGAGCACTTAGAAAAATCTGGAGAATTTCTCAGAGCCAGAGAGCCAAGAGGCAGAGATAACTTTTATATCTTGTTATTCGTGAATTCATCAAGGACCAGTGTCGAGGTTAATCCTATAAAAACAAAGCTTTTGGTGTCTGGTTACTTCACAATACTGTAACTCAAAGAAAAACAACAATAAAAGAAATCGGCTCAATTCAGAAACGATCAGAGTCTAATAAATGTATTTGTACTGTGTAGGGCAAAGGTGTCTCTGAACATTAGAGAGCATGCATTGCCTTCTCACCCTGAGTCATACAGCTATTAAAATACAAGAATAATGTGTAACTCAAGAGCCCTTCAATACAGAAGAGGATATCAGACACAAGTGGGCCTTCAAGGAACAACCCAACGTCGTATGTCTGGCCCAGCTTGTAGACACATTCTGCAAATTTTGCTGGTATTTTCCAGGCGGCAGCCTCCGGTTTAAGTGTCTTAAACCCTGCATTCTCTCTAGTGTCCAGCAGGGGGCGACTCCTCTGGTTGTAT
>NW_022285543.1:0-3410 GCF_004355925.1 Anarrhichthys ocellatus | reverse complement strand
GAGAGAGAGAGAGAGAGAGAGAGAGAGAGAGAGAGAGAGAGAGAGAGCTTAATGGTCTCCTAAATGGAGAGTGCGGCGTGTAGCGCTCTCCATTCCTCGGCCTCTCTCTCTCCCCTCTTCTTTGTCTCTCGCACACTCTCCCCTCATTTAACCAGAAGGTCATTAATCTTCAGGCTCGCCACACAGCCGGACGTAGAGCTTCCAGCGGCGCGGGTTATTACGGAGAGCTACAGTCTCCTTCTCTTAAGACGCATCAAAGGAAGATGGAGATAGATCAAGGGACCGGAGTGTGTGTGAGCCTTTTGAAGCTCAGAGAGGAGATTATCAGTCATCTTGGATTGAAAGCCTGAGCATTAGACGGAAATGTCAGCCAGCGTGCGCGGAACATGCGCGCACACCTAAAAAAACAAACAAAAATACATACACAATATTTTCACCTGTGCGTGCCAAAGAACATGAACAAGTACAGCTCAGTTTTCCTCTGCTGTGCCCTCGTCTCCCTTTACAATGAGTCCACAATGAGTCACCACATCTCTACTGGGTAACTGGCCCAGTAGACTGGCTTTTTTAATTGCATGATGACTAAAAATCCCCCTAACAGCCCCCCCCCCCCCCCCCCCCCCCCCCCCCCCCCCTCCATCTTTTACACACAAGTAATGAACACTAGAAGAGTTAGCAGCCATGTCAGGAGTTAAGTTTGTTCTCTTCGATCACACCGGTAAAGTATAACACCAGTGACTTCAACGTTTTAGACGTTTATTCAGTCACGTGTTTGTGTGCGCAGTATTTTACACGTGACGCCGACATTTAAACCAGCTAAAGTGAGCATTTCCACAATAAAAACAAGGTCATGTAACAGACTATTCGTGCAGGACAGAGTGATGTAAACTACATGTTGACGCCAGTATTCACGTTTAATGACCCAGTAACTGTACACAGATAATAGCGTTGTCACTCTCAGAGATGTACCAAGAAGTACACAAAGAGGCCGACACGTTGAACAAAACACACACACACACACACACACACCAGCCCTGTGATGGCGTTCACTGTGTTTGAGTCTGTGTTGCACTTCTTTGCTGTCCTGTGTTGACTTGTGTCCTGAGTGTCCGTGTCTCTGACCGCCTGCTCCTCCGTCCCCCGTCCCCCCTCCAGGTGAATAACGCCACCGCCAGGGTGATGACCAACAAGAAAATGGTCAGCCCCTACCCTAACGGAGAGGCTCTCAGCACGCTGCCTTACGGTAACGACCGCACAGACACACACACGCGCACCGCCTCATCATCCGAGATAGCGTAGGTACTCGCGGGGGGGGGGGGGGCAGATGTAAAATGCAGCCGCAGCGTTCCCTCCCCGCAGGCTCCGCTAGCAGAGTCAGACCTCGTTATGTAAGGCCGGCTGCAACCAACAACCATGCCGTTTATTTTAGTTGCCACCCACCAGCCGTGATGTGAGCTGAGAGAAAGAGGTGTCGTTAGCTTAACCCCAGTCCGCCCCTTTTTTTTTTGCATTTTGGCAGAATACTAAACGTGTAATAGATGGTTTATAACACACCACAATGTAGTTGCATGCAGCTATAAGCACATGTAGTATGTAGTATTTGTTGCAATAATAACTTCTCCTATGAAGACATGTTATATATAATGTTACCATATTGCTTACAGCTACATCATAGTGTGTTATAGATGCAAAATAAAAGTGGGGGGGGGTTACAATAAAGTCTTGCCAGCGGCGACCCGCTCTCTCTGCCCAGGTCGTCCATCATCCCGACTATTCCTCCGCCGTGGCCCCTCTCTTTAGCACCCTCTGTTTGCCAGGCAGCATAAAGCCACGTGCCTTTCTTTTGTCGTTTCTTATTTGTGTATACAATCACCATGTAAGTGCAGCGGGCTTACGCTGCAGGATTGAATGCGCTTCGTGATCTGCCGCATATTAATCAAGTGCCCCTTCCTCTGTTGTGTGACCAGCAGCGGGGTGGAAATTGAGTCCCATGATGGGGGCCATGTACGGACCTGAGATCTACGCAGGTAAGGCCACTCTACTGTCTCCCTCAGCCACATTTTATAACCTCTCCATGGCCTACTTTGCACTTTAATCACTCTCCAACCTTTCATTTATATTAACGCACCACCTAGCTTTTCTCCTCACTTTTATCGATAGCAAGCCCTCAAGGCTGCAGTGGGACTGTTCCCCTTCAACTCTTTCCTTCCTCCTTAATTCATCCTGATTTCCTCCATTCACATTGTCCTTTTTTTTTCCCGCCCTGCGTCGTTACCTTTCCTCCCTAGATCGCCTGCTGACTCTCCTTTCTCGTCCTTCAGTCCCAGGGTTCCCATACCCCTCAGCAGCAGCGGCGGCAGCAGCCACCACAGCGGCGGCGTTCCGCGGCGCCCACCTCCGGGGCCGCGGCCGGCCCGTCTACAGCGCGGTGCGCGCTGCCGTGCCTCAGCCCGCCATCCCCACCTACCCTGGGTAAGAGTAGATGCGCTGCTTATGAGCCGCAGCCGCTGGCTTCGCACGCTTTGAAGCCGTGGCCGGCCCAGATCTGCGGTGTGCGTTTTACGCGACGCAATTTTAGAAAAACGAGTCGAGATCGAGTGTTTTGTTCAGGAGCACCTCATGAATACCAATTTTCAGAATCATTTTTTGCGGATCCTATTTGAGCAGCTTAACACGCGCTCACACATTATTCACTCTTCACTCTCTTCAGCGGTCCAACTGGCACATTGTCAGTCACTTCTCAGGCCATTCAGCAGCGAGTTGATGGTTCATTTGAATAAACTCCCAGATACCCCATCAGCAGATTAGCATAGGCACACACCAAACCACGCTCAGTCATTACACAGAAGCAGTCAGATTTGCTACCAATTATTCAAAAGTACCGTGAGACGTTTTTTTTGTTCATTTTTTTTTTGTCCCCTCAGTGTGCGCACTGTGCATGTCGATGCTGTGCTGTGATGATTGGCTAATGGGGTTGCAACTGCTACGATATTCAGATCAAAGCGGAGTTGATTGGTTAATGGCCTCGTGGCTGCTCACTGTGATGATAATCAAATGAAGCTAAACAACATAAAATTGGGAGGGAGGGAGGGGTGCTGCAGGAAATACCCTCTCCATATCTGCTCCACTGAAAACTGCCATAAAACGATCCATCGGCGGCCCCTTTACTACCTTCGTTTTCTGGAAGCCGGGGAACAACAGCGCTTAATGGTCTCATTTCAGTTCAATGAGCTCAGCGTATGAGCCCCACGAGCTCGTCCTCTCGTGCTTCTGGGTTCAGTTATGGAGCTCAAATGGAAGTTGTATTTCCTCTGCATGCTGCATGGGTGTGAAATAACTACTTTTCTCTCTCTCTCTCTCTCCCTCTCTCTCTCTCTCTCTCTCTCTCTCTCTCTCTCTCTCTCTCTCTC
>NW_022285542.1:239-3431 GCF_004355925.1 Anarrhichthys ocellatus | reverse complement strand
TTTTTAGCCGTCTCCCTCTTGTTTTTTAGCCGTCTCCCTCTTGTTTTTTAGCCGTCGCCCTCTTGTTTTTTAGCTGTCGCCCTCTTGTTTTTTAGCCGTCGCCCTCTTGGTTTTTAGCCGTCGCCATCTTGCTTTTTGGCCATTGCCGTTGCCATCTAGCTTCGTTAGCGGCACATAAGATAAAATGTGAAGCTTTGTGATTGGCTGTTTGATAGTGAAAAGCATTTATACTTTATTTATTTATTTATTTATTTATTTATACTTGTCTCTTCCTGCCGTATTAAATCGACTCTTTGAGCAGAATAAGATCACAACAAACAGCAAATCCTCCAGAACAACACGGTGTTGGACCAAAACCTTTTCTCATCCTGGACAGAACTCTAGAGTCCCGCCCTCCTCTTCCTCTGACAGCCTTCACTGTCTGCATCACACAGCAGCAGTGCATCATGGGATATTTTTCTCTGTGCACATAAAGGAGGAGTCTGTGTTTGTGGAGACAAAGAGAGTCTTTGTTTTCGTCTGTAACGACCGAAACATCAACGTTTCAGTTTATCTCTTTCCCTGTTAATAATAGTTTAGGTTCCTGCCAGTGGCTTCAAACTGGTCTCTGCTGGTTGAAGGGTTACAGATTTACAACCTGAAGCTCAAAGTGTCTCTCTGACATGCATGTTCTTCACATGTTGTGCTGCTCCTCCTCTCAGGTTACAGCTGCTGCTCCACTAAAGGTCGGAGGTCACAGAGCCGCATGTCAGACTCACGTTCACATGTTAAACTCTGTTAAACTCCTTTAAAGTTCTTCAACTGGAGAACTAAAACGTGCTGACGTGAACTGGTGGAATAATTGTTTAAGTGTGTTTAAGGTTTCTTCATTCTTTGTGAGTGAGAACAGTTTCTGGAGAAGCAGCGCTCCTTAAAAGGACACGAGAGAGTTCACTGTTTAGTAAAGGTGGAGCAGTGGAGGCAGTTAGTCTAGTTCATCTATGTCATGTTATACAGTATATATGTGTGTGTGTATCTATATATATATATCTATATATGTATGTATGTATGTATGTATGTATGTATGTATGTATGTGTATATATATATGTATGTTTGTACAAGAGAGATTATATATATATATATATATATATATATATATATAATCCTGTACATACAGACAGAACTAAACAGGATACTCAGAAACTGTACGACATTATGATTTATGACCGTTCTCACAGAAGTCTGTCAAAGTAAGAATATACAAAGACGTTCCCTGCAGACGTTTCCCGCCAGACGTTCCCTGCAGATGTCGGCGTCAGAGAGCTGAAGCTGAGATCAGAACAATGAGTCTGTGTTTACACAGAGAAGGAATCTCTCTGTGTGTTCTCTCTATACTGAGACATGGTGGTTAGTTTACTTCTATTTATTCCTCAAAGTACCTCCGGTGTTTAATTCATGCCCTGAATTAAGTGATGTAGTGTTTATATCTACAGACTATCTCAAAAGTACAACCTAATGATCTTTATAACTCATTATCAGCAGTGGAAGTACTCATGCTTTACTTTAGTAAAAATAGAAATACCACAGTTTATACATACTTCAAAATGTTTCCTAGGTAAAATTACAGAAGTATTGTTAAATTATCTTTATTTAGTGTTTTAAAATCTTGATTTAGTGTTTAATAATCTTTATTTGTTATCTCATAATCGTGATATTCTAACGCTATCTCTGATTTGGATTCACATTAGTATTTTCATTTTATTTCACCGGTTTAGTTTGTGGTTGTGGTAGAAATGCTTCATGTTTGAGATCATCGGCTGAGAGATCGTTGCTCATGAAGGACTCACAGACATGTTTGACCCATTTAGGCCTCGGGTTGGACTAAGAATACAGTTCATCATCCTGCTGACTCATAAAATTATTTTATGAATCTGCATTTAGCATCGTGACTCAGAACACTTTGTTTCAGCGAGTCGGCTCTCTGCTGTTTAGTGTTTAGTGTTTTGGGCTAAATGGATGCTGATCCGGTTAGAAGGGTGTGAGGGATTAAGAGACCGGCCAGCAGGAGTGCTTTAAAACAGTAGGGCGTGATGCTACCAGTTGTCTCTGTAGTGAGTCATCAGCTGCAGAACTGTGGCGTCTGCTTAGCTTAGCACAAAGACTGGAAGCAGGGGGAAGCTGCTAGCCTGTCTGATTTACAATGTTAGCTAATAAGCTAATCACCAATATATCCTGTAGTGAGAGGTGAGAAGCCTAGAAGCTAAAGGGACCTGTAGGCTAACTTTAATTAGAGTTAGGTTCAGCTTGAAGTTAGCTTCTACCTAACTATTAGCTAGAGGGACCTAGAAGCTAACGCTGAACTAAGGGGACCGAGAAGCTAACGCTGAACTGAGGGGACCGAGAAGCTAACGCTGAACTGAGGGGACCGAGAAGCTAACGCTGAACTGAGGGGACCGAGAAGCTAACGCTGAACTAAGGGGACCGAGAAGCTAACGCTGAACTAAGGGGACCTAGAAGCTAATGCTGAACTAAGGGGACCTAGCTATGTAACTCTTCAGCTAAACACATCTTGATTTCCACAAACCATTAATTCAACTTCCACGTTTAATGTCGTGATTTATAAAGAAAGATAATAAGTCACGAGGTCTTCCTGAATCTGAGAATCCTGCTATAGCATTGCATAGATGGAGAAACCAGATCTCCTGCTCAAATGTCAATCTGTGCAAACTCAGCACTTTGAAAACAGACACAGACAGGTGTGTCTGTACGGAGCCAGTCTGTACGTATATATATATATGTGTGTGTGTGTATATGTGTATGTATGTATGTACATATACACACACTGTATGTGAGCTGTCGGAGTTCGAACCGCCGACCCTCTGATTGAAAGATGGCCCTGCTATCCACTTAGCCACAGTCGCCCCCAGTCAACTTCAGGCGGCGGCTGATCCTCAACGACGATCTGCAACTGACAGTCTGTCAGAGGTCAGCAGTCCAGTCAGACTCAAGGCTGCACTCAGAAAGTCCTTTTTTCTTATGAAGGTTCCTCACTGAGTGAAATTACTCTGAAGTATCTAAGTGTCCGCCATGATAAGAGCTGTGTGAATCCTCTAAATGCTAAGGAAAGGTGCTTCAATGCTTCCTTTATTAGCTCCTTTAGCATAAGAAACACTGGACCTTCCTTTATTAGCTCCTTTAGCACAGGAAACACT
>NW_022285542.1:0-229 GCF_004355925.1 Anarrhichthys ocellatus | reverse complement strand
TAGCACAGGAAACACTGGACCTTCCTTTATTAGCTACTTTAGCACAGGAAACACTGGACCTTCCTTTATTAGCTCCTTTAGCACAGGAAACACTGGACCTTCCGTTATTAGCTACTTTAGCACAGGAAACACTGGACCTTCCTTTATTAGCTCCTTTAGCACAGGAAACACTGGACCTTCCGTTATTAGCTACTTTAGCACAGGAAACACTGGACCTTCCTTTATTAGC
>NW_022285541.1:2878-3413 GCF_004355925.1 Anarrhichthys ocellatus | reverse complement strand
CGTTGTTTTGCCTCCTTCTCTTTTTCCGTGTCATCCTGGTTTTCTTCTTCTGTCAGTCCCGCTGTCAATGTGGTGCACTTTCTGACATGCTACGTGTGTGTGTGTGTGTGTGTGTGTGTGTGTGTGTGTGTGTGTGTATAGACATCAATATAGGTTACATTTGAAAGAGTCACTCTGTATTCAAACCCTGAGGGGATGTATGTCCTTCTACCACAAGAAGAAATGTGCAAACCTGTGATCGGGCGAAAGTTAACAGACAAGCCAAAGCTGAAATGTATATAAACAATCAATACCACCCATGTGGATGCACTGTTGTACAAACACACACTTTCAATCTTGAACACGCACAAACTACCAAGAGAAAAATACGCTGAGCAGTCAACTTGCACTTGTGTCACCGTACAGAAAGACAGAAGAAGGTGATAAGATGGCCGGCATTACCACCTGTCAGTCTCTGTCTCCTCCCCTCTCTCTGGATTTATTCCTCTCACACACACACACACACACACACACACACACACACACACACACACAC
>NW_022285541.1:0-2868 GCF_004355925.1 Anarrhichthys ocellatus | reverse complement strand
CACACACACACACACACACACACACACACACACACACACACACACACTCTGCTGTGTTCTGCTTCAGTTCCCCAAAAAGAAGAATTGTAGCCAGGGGCAAGAAGCTGAGCCTGATGTTATTATAGTTCGATGGACAACAGAACACATTTACATTTCTTAACTTTTTTTCCAGACCCCACATATACTAAATGAGCACAGCAGATGAACATCTGTGTAATATTGTCACAATGATCATAATACAGAAGCTGACAATGAGGGAACCATTACAGCTCCTGTTCCTCCTTTCCTTCCCTTCCCTATTGTCCTATGATAGGAGCGGGCGAGTACTCGGAAGAGATAGCTTTAGCATGCAAGCAAAGGAAATGGGAAGAAAGGATGTAGGAAGTAGATGAGAAGGAGGCTTTTACACTCCACCCTGCCAAGCCTCCTACATCTCCACCCCTCTGCTTCCTTGTCTTCCCTTCCTCTCTCTCTTATTCCACTCCATCCCTGATGAGATGCTTTCTGACACTGCCACTGGCTGCCGGTTCCTCAAGCCATCTGCAAAACACACACACCCACACAGCGATACATACAACACACAGAAATGTTCCTCAACAACACATACACAAAGCAGCATCTTAAACACTTAAGTTTTATTTTTTTACAAAAAGACCAAACACTTCCTGGCTTGTTAGCATTTGAAGTATGTGCACACTTTTAAACACAACAGAAGCCATTTTGTTGTTGCTATTTTCTAAATACCCTCACAGAGCCCTAACTTTATATGTTCTCAGATCGGTGTCACTCCCAGGACGTCGAATGCCGATGCTTGGGCAGTGGCCCTTGTTGTCTTAATGTCGATGCACAAGGCACCCTTTAATGTAAACCCACCTGCGTCATTGTTAGATGCTCAGAGCAACGGATGTAAAGTAAAAGTCTGCTCAGGAAACAGGAAAGACGGATGGTGGATTGTCAAACAAACAAGACTTTTACTCAGGCCGCCGCTTGTGTCCCGTGTGAAACCAAATATTTTTCTACTGACGACGATGTCACGTGAGTCAAATGACGTTACGTCTGTAGCTTAAGTTACGTAATCATTTCAATCCAAACCATGATGTTTTTTCGAACCCTAACCAAGTAGTTAATCCTAAACCGAGACCGCTTCACAACGTTAACCTGTGTTACGACGTTAACCACGCATACATCTAATACACTATTATCGAAGAAGTTGTAAATATCTTGCAGCAAATATATGTAGTTATTTCCCCAGTGCTATGTACTTGTTTGTTTTTCAGCAATGTGACGTTGGCGACGGGAGTCACAAGGAGGCGGGGAGATTTTGCTTCCATCAATCTTTTTATAGACCAGTGCTGTTGCTCTACGAAACATGTATTTTTGCAACTGATTAGTAAAGAGACGTCTGGGATCACAAATGGCATGTCATTAGTCAAGGCAGCAAATCAGCTCGGAGACAAACACGGCTGTGTCAGTATTC
Organism: Anarrhichthys ocellatus; assembly: GCF_004355925.1. Taxonomy (NCBI): domain Eukaryota; kingdom Metazoa; phylum Chordata; class Actinopteri; order Perciformes; family Anarhichadidae; genus Anarrhichthys; species Anarrhichthys ocellatus. The sequence goes on along the minus strand of NW_022285541.1, from coordinate 1,391 downwards.
ACAAATGTCAAACTGTCAAGTGGTTGTAGAGAGAGAGCTCGAGTTAGAGGACAAACCTACTCTCTGATACTTCAGATACTTCAACCCTTCAACATTCATTTCATGTTGAAGAGTTGAAATTGTCATTATTACACCAATTGTCCTTCAACTTTCCTCCTCTACTTCTGCTCCCTGGTGATTTCTGAGAGAGCCGTTTGACAACCCAGCGATAATGGATTTGAGCGTGTTGTGTTTTTGTCTCTGGAGTTAAAGTGATCATAAAAGAAAAGATTTTCTATATGAGAAGTGCGCTTCAAAGAGAATATTTGCCAGACGAAAGCCAGGACTATTCACTGGAGACACCACACACCCATGTTTTAATATTGTATGCATGCTGCATGGCATCACCAAAGAGAGGCCTTGTGAAAACGGAGTTGTCCTGTCAACATTACTATTGAGAGGACACGTGAGAGAGTTGGTATCAGGATACAAAAAGCACTTTTAACAGGTTTAATAGACACCCACTGTATATCCGTCTCATGGTAGAGAGGCTTGTATCTTGACGATGCAGAGCTCAGCTCCTATTGGCTCCGGTCCAATTAAACCGATAGCCCTAAATAGTCTGATCCCTGAGGCCTAGTGGACCTTCTGTCTGTTCTCAGAACACAACATGTCTTGTGGCTGCTTTCAATTCTGTTCTTTAAGAGTTCCTGTCAGTGTGGAAAGAGGTATTTTAGATCGCTGAAAATGTTCTCCTACCAAACTCCTCTGTAGCTGAGCTGCAAATATCCTAACTTGAGACCACATTGTCTACACTTTGCCGGTTAGAGGCCCTGCAGCCTACCCACACTAGTACTTTAGCCAATTCGACCTCCTTTACAGCTGGCAGAGGTGTGAGCATTGTATCTTTAGGACTGCAAAGACTCACCGGATGCAGCAAAGTTTGAACAAATCCATCATCTTGTCAAATCAAAAGCAAAGACTCTAGATTGCTTCTATTGTTACTGTAACCGCTTATCAGTGGAGGCAACAATGTTTTCACAAGTTTACAAGTTCTTTCTTTTGTTCCCCATGGGATTTACCTGTTTTCCTTTAGGGCACATGTGAGGAATACATTGTGTTGCATGTTAACATCATTAGGAAATATCTTTCAAACTCAGATGAATGCACATTAATTAAATGTCCACGCTACTATCTGGCTCGCTCTCCATACTCTCCTCAATTGCTTTTATTCAAATGACACAACCATACACACATGGAGGTACACGCACACACATACACACACACAAGCATGCAAGCCTGTAGAAAATGCACAGACACACACATATACTGTATGTACACACACATTTGGTCAGTAGGCTGAGTTGATTAGTTGGCTAGGATGACGCACACACACACACACACACACACAC
>NW_022285540.1:3152-3413 GCF_004355925.1 Anarrhichthys ocellatus | reverse complement strand
CCCCCCCCCCCCCCCCCCACACACACACACACACACACACACACAGACTTTACCTGCCGTGACCTCTGACCTCTCTGTGGACTCACCTGGAAGCATCTCAGCTTCACAGGAAACATAAAAAATACTGTGGAGGGAGGAGGACGGACCAATCAGAGGGCAGCGTTGGGACTGACGCTGCATCCTCAGACTCCTCCTCCTCAGTGTGTAGCTGTACTGTGTGTGTGTGTGTGTGTGTGTGTGTGTGTGTGTGTGTGTGTGTGT
>NW_022285540.1:0-3142 GCF_004355925.1 Anarrhichthys ocellatus | reverse complement strand
TGTGTGTGTGTGTGTGTGTGTGTGTGTGTGTGTGTGTGTGTGTGTGTAAATACTGTACAGAGGAATTATTTTAAAGAGCCTGTTGGATGCTGTTGGATTTCCTACTCTTCTTCTTGTCTGGTAGCCTCTGCCTCTGTTTTTCTACTGTTGTTGATCTGATATTAAACCTGTAGCTGGTGGAACGGCGCCGCGCTCAGACTCCTTTATTAACATATTAACAAACTAAAACATGATGATGATTTTAGGAAGTGGACATAGTCGTGGTGACGTCCCCCATGAGTCTGGCCAAAAAACAAATACAAGAGGGTACATCCCAAGTCTCTTAATTGCCGTTTCCTCACTCCTCGATCCTCGCTCGAACCGGAAGTTGTTCTGCGCCGCCATATTGACGGCCGTCCCAAAGCTCTTATTTCTGCTCTGAGGAGCGAGGAGGGAGGAGGGAGGAGAGAGGAGAGATCTCTGAGGAGCCATGAGCGAGGACCCACGAGAACAGACTTCCAAGAAGTGTTTTAACGGCCGACACGCCCCCTCATTGTTCATCAGTCATGTGATTGGACGCTGCAGCTGATCCAGCTGTGATCGGCTGATCCTCCGTCATCAGAAACGGAGTGACGCAACTGAGGAAAGGACGTCTCATGTCTCTTAAAACATATTTCCTCGTTCCTCTCTCCTCGCATGGTTTCCTCCATGCATCCCTGATGGGAAGGACTAAGATGCAAGGAAAGGACCCAAGTGAGGGAAACGGGGATGCAGTTAAGAGACTTGGGATGTGCCCCATGACAGCCAAAATGCCGTCGCACAAGGGGGCGGAGCTAAGCACAATCAAACACTGAATAAGACATGTTTAGGACTAAATTGTTACAATTATCTTTGAAGTGAAAACGCAAAGTGAAGAGTTAAAGATTTAAACGGCTTCATGACGCGTTCATGTCCCGTAAAATCCAGTTCCATATTTTTATTAGAAGCTCATTTAAATTCTTGTTTTATTCTAATTCCTTTAAATATAAAGTCGTCAGTTTAAACATCAGAACTAGACGTTTTATAACATTTACTAATAAATTCATTTCAGATCTTTTTACTACAAAAACATTTCAGCTTTTAACAAATGATACATTAGAAACAATAAAGAAACAATAAACCAGGTCTCATAGATAAACATCTAACTCGTCATTTATTCCATATATTTGATTTCCTTCATCTGGAGTTCAGCAGGTTTTCATCTTTTTGTTTAATTATTATAACTTTTATTACTAGATGATCTCTTCCTGTGTTATAATCAATGTTTTATTTATAAAAATAACAAAAATATATTCAACCGTTCTCTCATAGAGTTTTCCCAGAAGCTCCGTGGTTTGTTTCCGCGGTCTGTTGTAATGTGGTGGTTCAGCCACAGGGAGGCGCTGCTGCTCCGCTAAACGTCTCAGCAGCAGATTAATGAAAGAGACAGTTCACCAAAATCACACAAAAACTGTATTTCCTCATTAACCTCACGTTGTTTCAAGTTATGCAAATAGTTTTTTTATTATAATTTTGTACAGCTCTTGTTTGAGTTTCTGCCTCCAGCTCTAAACCTCTTCCAGGTTAGAAATATAAAATATAAAACCATCTCCTCCCTCCTCACTGCTTCTGCTACTCAGTGTCTACTAAACGTCAGATGACGTCATGAAATGTGGTTTCCTCCTCGGTGACGACACACACAGACCAGAAGGAACGAACCCAGAAGATCTGCTTCTTGAGTCTGAAACGTGTCTCATGTTTTCATGTCGATGTTTTACTAAAATATTCAGATGGTTTTGATTAAAGCAGAAACAGCAGCTGAAGCTCAGTGTCTTCTGACTTTACGGTCGTTGATCATCATAATAATGGTAATAATAACACATTTAATTTGTATAGAGCTTTAAAGGTACTCAGAGACACTTTACGGTAAAAACAGGAACAATAAAAGCATTTTTTATTTAAACAAAATACATCATTATGTGTTTAATCACATGACCACACAGCACACCTGAGAACAGGTACTCTGACCGACAGATCTCCATCTCATCAAGTCTTTACTGTCAATAACAACAATGTTTGTTTATTTGTTTAGAATGCTGCTTTATAATCAAGACAAATAAAAAGTAGTTAAAAGGTTGTTTTTTAAATTAGATATAAATTACAGCCCTGATATCACCTTTCCCACGCTTTTATTTTTTTCATGTAGTTTTTTCATGTTTCATGTATCGTGAAGGCCACTTCCTGTCACTTCCGGTTCAGAGTCTGTTGAACGGTGTGAACTTGATGGTGCTGGTCCAGCGGACGACCAGCGGCTCCGCTCCGGTCCGTGTGTCCGTGTCCTCGGTGCTGCCGGACGGACCGAGTACCTGCAGTACACCTGCGGACCTGATTGAAGACTGGACAGTACACACAGGTAGGACCGAGTCTGTTGTACAAAAACTGTGAAATGTGTGAGGAGACGCTGCTGCTGATGGTGGGAGTACTGCAGGTACCTCAGTAGCAGTACTACCACGTTAAATACTGTGATAATGAGGTATTAGTATAAGCAGTAGCAGTAGCACTAGCAGTACTGGGAGTAGTATTTTTAATATTGAGGCTGGTAACTGTAGTAGTGGTGGAATGTTAAGAAGTACATATCTCTCAAGTACATTAAAAAGAGTATTAATATAAAATATAATCAAATAATAAATATACAAAAATATAATATCAGCTGCAACATTGTACAGATGCTTAAATATAATATAATAAATAGGATTATGCATAATGAGTACTTTAAATATATTTTGATGTTTATACTTTCGTACTTTTACTGTAACCGAGTATTTCTACATTGTAGTATTTCTGTTTACTTCATTAAAAGATCTGAGTACTTATTCCACCTCTAAGTATGTTAAAAGTACTCATGATGCAGAATAGTAATATTATTATACTTTTATATTTATTGATGCATTAATGTGTTCATCACTTTAAAGCCAGAGCTCCTTTTAATACTTTTACTGCAGGTACTTTAATCTGTAATAATACATCATTTATTAATGGATTATACTATGTTTTAATAATCTCAATCTCTTTGGGAACAAAAAACTACAGTAAACACATGTACCTCTGAGGTGTAGTACAGTATAAAGTACAATATGTACCTCTG
>NW_022285539.1:0-3413 GCF_004355925.1 Anarrhichthys ocellatus | reverse complement strand
AGCTCCCCTCCAGTCTACCGGTTCCACGGAGGTGAGCTGTCCCCCAGACCCTCTACTCCCACCAGCCCGTCAACTCAGAGAGCCCAGACCTCTGTGTCCATGACCCTGTCCCCCTCCCCGAGCTTCAGTCCATCATCCCCAGGTGGTGGCACTGTGTCCCCCTCTGCTGGAGGCTCTGGGATGTATCTGGACCCAGAGCTCATCATCAACAAGTCACCCAGTGAGCTGCCACAGGGAGTGGACCCCGGTCAGAGAGAGGTGGGTAAAGAATTATGGATGTTGCAAAAGCGTGGAAGTCATTATTGTGGTTCATTCAGTAAAACAGCTTCAAGGCATACAAAGGCTATTCGGTAAAATTTTACTGAAATACAGTACAGCACAAACACAAGATTAGTTAAGCTGTTCACTCAGTTTGTTTAGAAATAGACACAAAACAACTACAAGGAAACACAAAATGACTACAAAGTGACACAAAATGACTACAAAGAGACACAAAAAAACTCCAAGAGACAAAAAAAATGAATACAAAATGTCACAAAATGAGTGCTTGGAGACAAAAAATGAAACCAAGTAGACACAAAACAACTACAAGGAGACACAAAATAACTACAAAGAGACACAAAATTAGTACAAAAAGTCACAAAATAACTACAAAGAGACACAAATTGACAAGAAAGTTGCACAGTGACTACAAAAATAGGAAACACAAAGCAACTACATTGACACTAAATGGCTACAAAGAAACACTGTCTCTTTTCAGCCTGCCCACCTGTAAGGACGGCCCGTTTACAAGTCTGTGCCAAGGACCCCGTTGTCTCAAAATCCCTCTATGGTTGTAAATGTGATTCACTGACGATGTTGTGATTCAGTTATAATTAGTGAGTGTTTCCTGATGTATTAACAGAGAGAGTACAGTAGAGGTCAGTTCATTTCACCTGCTTATTGTTTTGTTATATTTCTGACTGTTTTCCACCATAAACCCAGTTAAAGTGATTACAGATGTTAGAATTAGCTTATTGATATGATTCTGAATAAATACTAAATCAAGACACAATTTACACTTAAATTAAGATTATTTGCAATTGTTGTGCTTTATATTTATCCATATTTTTCAATGTTCCATGATCTGATCTTCCTCAGGATATTATTGTTATTGGTTGAATCACTTCATGATGAATAAACACACAAAAGCTTGAATGAGGGACTCTGCTGGTTTTATTTGAGAGCTAGTGCAAATTCATACAAGAGACAAGACAAGTACGATAGAAAATATTAGTTTGACATGAAATACTCGATAAGATGAATTACTGCTCAATATGTTAAAAGCAGATTTGTGTATGATACAGTTCATTTCTTGATATGCTCATAATGTTATAGTCAAACATATTTTTTAAGACTTTTAAATAATTAAAACATTGACAAACATTGTGGAGCAAGGCAAGGCAAGTTTATTTGTCGAGCACATTTCAACAACAAGGCAATTCGAAGTGCTTCACATAAAACCATTAAAAGCATCAGACACGCACGTGTCTCTCTCAATGGGCAAAACATTTGCGTTTTGATATCATACTGTTTATTCTGTTGCTCCAGTGACCAACATCATAACCCCACTAAACTTAAATCAAGGCAGAGTCACTAAAACAGTTCAGTACTCGTTGTGTTTCTTGACAAATACATTGTTTCCATGAGCATGATTTGTATTATCCTGAAGGGATATAAAGCCATGAGAAATCTATAAGAAATAAAATACTATTCAGAAAAACTGAATTATATACACCTTACTCCTCTAGTTATTGTACCCCCCCCTCCCCCAATATGGCAAATACAGTTGAATGACTTTCTTTAAATACTTTCCCACACTGCACTTTCATTCACTTCTTCATTCACTCTGAACTCTCAACCATACTTCTTTTTTAAAAAAGCTAAAATTACACAATGACCGGAAAGTGTTACGCATAAAACGGTGAGTCAGGACCTGCGGCTTGGCAGATGACAAACTTAAACTTAAATTATATTTAGCATTAAAACTGGACAAATTCCTTCAAAGAGTTCCTTAAAACAAATGCTGTTGCTGACATGAAGGTTTATCCAAACGCGATCCTACTGGGCGTCTATGAGCATGAGATGCACAAAGAGTCCGGCCGAGCAGATGACGTCACCTCTCTTGGTGAGCAGCGGGACGTGGCGATACCCTGGAAAAAAGGAAGTGAGTTTTAGCTTCGTCAGCAAATCAGTGTAAGAAACACTTCATACATTATATGATGCACAAAAAACAGTCATATGATTTACATCTTGCTATTGTTTATCAAATTGTTTTGATTGTTCAAACTCTGTTTAAGCTGGACTCTCTTACCGTTCTGTACGCTGGTGAGCGGTAGACAGTACTGCCCGATGAGATCATTGTGGGACATTGAGTCATAGTCCTCCACCACAAACCGCACCATGGCCAGCTCTGGGACGTGGATGTCAAACGTGAACTTCTCATTCCACATCGGGTTGAACCCTGCAGGGAGGGATTATTTTTCAGCTTGTGACATTTGCTCAGAGGGAAAACTGAACAATGCAGTGTGTGTCCATATCTGTGTATGTGTATGTGGGTTACTCTCACCATTGTTATCGATGTAGTGTGTCTCCTTGCTGGCGTTGTCCGCCGGGACGCCGTAGATCTCTACTCTCACCAGAGGGTCAACGATGGAATTTTGTTTGTCCTTGTAGATTTTAGGTAACTGCTGAGCTGAGATCACCTTTTGTATCGAGAAACAAAAGACAAAAATGGTGTGAAAATGGTCGACAAACTGCTTTGGTTCACGTATGTATCATAACAACGGCTTGTATATCCGCTGTCTAGGTCTTCCTGTTTCCCTTTTCGAATGGCGAATGCAGACCACCGTTACCTGCTAGTACAGAGAGTTCTTTCCTCTCGCGCAGCCACAGAATGGACACGCTAGATAGTTGTTGTCTGTGATCTTTGCAGTGTGGTCAAATGCAACACAGGCGACGTGAGGCAACACAACAGTCGGCCTTTATTGCTGCTAGTTCTTTGATGTCCCTTTGGTGTGACCTCTTTAGGGTTAAACTGCAAAAAACTCTCACCATCACGTTAAAGGTCTTCTTCTTCAGCCAGGGCCCTTTGGAAAGTGTGCCGGGGTCAAATTGAGAGGACAGGCTTCTCTGAAATTCTGGTTTCAGGATGTAGCCACAAGCACCGTTTGGCAAAAACCGACCCTGGTTTATGTGCATCTCCTTGGAGGGAGTCTGGAAGTTCAACGCCACTAAAAACCAAATCAGAGAGAGAAAGGAGTGAAACCTTAACTATTAACTGTAACACTTAATATGCTAATGAGTGGATCTCTGCATATAGTAAAGGGAGCGTACCTATCTGGCAGCCAACGTTCCACATGGGCACTGGGTTA